>NC_092038.1:100689313-100712169 GCF_003086295.3 Arachis hypogaea
GCTATATGCAGGGTTTCACCTTGTCAATGGCTACCTCCCATCCTCTCAGTGAAAGCGATTGCATATGCTCTGTCACAGCATAGCGGAATTCATCTGTCGGTTCTCAATCAGGCCGGAATAGAATCCAGTGATTCTTTTGCGTCTGTCACTAACGCCCCGCCTTCAGGAGTTTGAAGCAGTCACAGTCATTCAGTCATTGAATCCTACTCAGAATACCACAGACAAGGTTTAGACCTTCCGGATTCTCTTGAATGCCGCCATCAGTCTAGCTTATACCACGAAGATTCCGGTTAAAGAACCCAAGAGATAACTACTTAATCTAAGGTAGAACGGAGGTGGTTGTCAGGCACGCGTTCATAGTTGAGAATGATGATGATTGTCACGGATCATCACATTCATCCGGGTTAAGAACAAGTATTATCTTAGAATGGAAGCAAGCATGATTGAATGAGAAACAGTAGTAATTGCATTAATCCATCAAGACACAGCAGAGCTCCTCACCCCCAACCATGGGGTTTAGAGACTCATGCTGTGGAAAGTACACAAAGAAGGGTGTAAAGTGTCATGAGGTCATCAGGTACTGATACAATGCCAAAAGATCCTATTAATAGTAAACTAGTAGCCTAGGATGTACAGAAATGAGTAAATGACGTAAAAATCCACTTCTGGGTCCACTTGGTGTGTGCTTGGGCTGAGCATGAAGCAATTTCGTGTAGAGACCTTTTCTGGAGTTAAACGCCAGCTTTCATGCCAGTTTGGGCGTTTAACTCCAAGTTTTATGCCAGTTCCGGCGTTTAACGCTGGAATTTCTGAGGCTGATTTGCCACGCCGGTTTGGGCCATCAAATCTTGGGCAAAGTATGAACTATCATATATTGCTGGAAAGCCCAGGATGTCTACTTTCCAACGCCGTTGAGAGCGCGCCAATTGGGCTTCTGTAGCTCCAGAAAATCCACTTCGAGTGCAGGGAGGTCAGAATCCAACAGCATCTGCAGTCCTTTTTGGTCTCGGAATCAGATTTTTGCTCAGGACCCTCAATTTCAGCCAGAAAATACCTGAAATCACAGAAAAACACACAAACTCATAGTAAAGTCTAGAAAAGTAATTTTACTAAAAACTAATAAAAATATACTAAAATCTAACTAAATCATACTAAAAACATACTAAAAACAATGCCAAAAAGCATACAAATTATCCGCTCATCAGGTGCCATCTCCGTTCGAAAATCAGAAGTGTCTGGATTGTAGTTACTTCCGGTTCTCTCAGAGTTTTAGGTTCTGGATCACTTCAACAAGAGTTCTTTTTCTGTTCCTGCTCATATAAAAGAAGAAAACAAGAAAGAAAGAGGAATCCTCTAGTCAAGTATAAGATTCCTTATGTTAGTAGAAGAAAAAGGGAGATAGTAAAAATGGGTAAGATAGATGTTGATCTTAGATGAAGAGAGTGAAGAGAAGTGTTAGTAATAAATAATTAAATAGATAAAGGAGGATGAGAATTTCGAAAATAATTTGAAAAAGGTTAGTATTTTCGAAATTAAAGATAAGATATGTTAAATTAAAATTTAAACAAAAAATTTTTTGAAAAAGAGGAGATTTTCGAAAATTAGATGGGAAGTATTAGTGTTGAAAAAGATAATCAATTTTGAAAAAGATATATGAAGATAAGAAGTTGATAAGATATTTGAAATCAAATTTGAAAAGATAAAATTTTGAAAAAGATAGATAAAAGATAAAAGATATATAAGATATTTGAAAAGATTTAATTATTAAAAATTACTTACTAACAGAAACTACAAGATAAGATTCTAGAATTAAAGATTGAACCTTTCTTAACAAGAAAGTAACAACTTCAAATTTTGAACAATCACATTAATTGTTAGCTTAATTTCGAAATTTGAATAAAGATAAGAAAGATTTTGAAAATATTTGAAAAAATTTTAAATTTCGAAAATATAAAAAATGAAAAAGATATGATTTTTGAAAAAGATTTTGAAAGATAAGATTTTAAAATTGAAATTTGACTTGACTTGTAAGAAACAACTAATTTTGAAAATTTTGACTAAGTCAACCAAATTTGAAATTTGGAGAAAATAAGAAAAGATATTTTTTTTTAATTTTAATATGAGAGAGAAAACACAAAATAGTCATTGTGATTTTTAGATCAAAACAATGAATGCATGAAGAATCTATGAATGTCAAGATGAACACCAAGAACACTTTGAAGATCATGATGAACATCAAGAAATAATTTGAAATTTTGATGCAAAGAAAACATGCAAGACACCAAACTTAGAAATTTTTAATGCATGGATTAATCAAAAATGCCATGAAAACAACAAAAACACAAACAAGAAACATCAGATCAACAAGAAGACTTGTCAAGAACAACTTGAAGATCATGAGAACACTATGAATGCATGAATTTTCGAAAATGCAAGAAAATTTAAACATGCAATTACACCAAACTTAATGACTCAGACTCAACAGAACACAAATATTTTTGTTTTATGATTTTATTTTTTGTATTTATTATTATTTTTTTTCAAAATATTTAGAAAACGAAAATAAAAAAAATTTGAAAATTTAAAAAAATTACCTAATCTGAGCAACAAATGAACGTCAGTTGTCCATACTCGAACAATCCGCAAGCAAAACTTTGGACAAATTTATTTATCTTTCAACATGAATTTAATTTCATGATAAATTACATGGTCACAATCCGTTCAACTAACCAGCAAGTGTACTGTCGTCCAAGTAATAAACCTAGTGAGAAGTCATCCACATAGCTTAAGACATGACAATAGACACTAATGATATATAACAAACATAAAGATAAAAAAAAAATAGAAAAATAAAACAAGGAATTAAACAACGGGTCACCTTAGTGACGGCGGCTAGTTCTTCCTCTTGAAGATCCTATAGAGTGCTTAAGCTCCTCAATATCTCTTCCTTGCCTTTGTTTTCCTCCCTCATGGCTCTTTGGTCCTCTCTAATTTCATGGAGGATAATGGAGTGCTCTTGGTGTTCCATCCTTAGTTGCTTCATATTGGAACTCAAATCTCCTAAAGAGGTGTTGAGTTGCTCCCAATAGTTGTGTGGAGGAAAATGCATCCCTTGAGGCATCTCAGGGATTTCTTGATAAGGGACTTCCTCATGCTCTTGTTGAGGTCCATGAGTGGGCTCTCTTGTTTGCTCCATCTTCTTTTTAGTGATGGGCTTGTCCTCTTCAATGATGATGTCTTCCTCTATGACAATTCCGGCTGAATTGCATAGGTGACAGATGAGATGAGGGAAAGCTAACCTTGCCAAAGTGGAGGGTTTGTCAGCCACCTTGTATAGTTCTAGAGGTATGATCTCATGAACTTCTACTTCCTCTCCAATCATGATACTACGGATCATGATAGCCCGATCCACAATTACTTCAGACTGGTTGTTAGTAGGAATAATATAGCATTGGATGAACTCTAACCATCCTCTAGCCATGGGTTTAAGGTCAAGCCTTCTCAGTTGAACCGGCTTACCTTTGGAGTCTCTCTTCCATTGGGCTTCTTCCACACAGATATCCATGAGGACTTGGTCCAACCTTTGATCAAAGTTGGCCCTTCTTGTGAAAGGATGAAGATCTCCTTGCATCATTGGCAAGTTGAATGCCAACCTCACGGTTTCTAGATTGAAATCCAAGTATTTCCTCCGAACCACTGTGAGCCAATTCTTTGGATTTGGGTTCACACTTTGATCATGGTTCTTAGTGATCTATGCATTAGCATAGAACTCTTGAACAATCAAGATTCTGACTTGTTGGATGGGGTTGGTGAGAACTTCCAATCCTCTTCTTTGAATCTCTCGTCGGATCTCCAGATATTCGCTCTTTTTGAGCTTGAAGGGGACTTCTGGGATCACCTTTTTCTTGGCCATAACTTTATAGAAGTGATCTTGATGGACCTTTGAGATGAATCTCTCCATCTCTCATGACTCGGAGGTGGAAGCAATTGCCTTTCCTTTTCTCTTTCTAGAGGTTTCTCCGGTCTTAAGTGCCATTAATGGTTATGGAAAAAAAAAAGCAACATTTTTTCCCACACCAAACTTAAAAGGTTTGCTCGTCCTCGAGCAAAAAAAGAAAGAAAGGAGGAGGAGAAGCATAATTAGAGGAGATGGAGGTGGGTGAAGGGTTCGGCCAAGGGGGTAGGAAGTGTTGGTTATGTGTGAAAATGAAGGAGTGAAGGGGGTATTTATAGGGTAAGGGAGAAAGAAATCCTTGTGAGAGGGGGTGGGTTTGGGAGGGAAATGGTTTTGAATTTGAATGGTGAGGTAGGTGGGGTTTATTTTGGGAAATAGTGGATGGATATGAGTGGTGGAGAGATTATGGGGAAGAGGGTAGGATTTGATAGGTGAATGGTGTTTGGAAAGAGTGTTATGGAAAGGTGTGAAGAAGGGAGAGAGTGAGTTGGGGTAGGTAGGGATCCTGTGGGGTCCACAGATCCTAAGGTGTCAAGAATTTCTCATCCCTACACCTTTCTGGCATTTAAACACCCACTGTGTGTCATTTCTGGAGTTAAACACCAGGCTGATGCCTATTTCTAGTGTTAAACGCCAGTTTGGCTACCAATTCTGGTGTTTAACGCCCAGAATACTGCTAGACTGGGCGTTAAACGCCCATTCTGCTACCCTAAGAGGGTAGGATTTGATAGGTGAATGGTGTTTGGAAAGAGTGTTATGGAAAGGTGTGAAGAAGGGAGAGAGTGAGTTGGGGTAGGTAGGGATCCTGTGGGGTCCACAGATCCTAAGGTGTCAAGGATTTCTCATCCCTGAACCTTTCTGGCATTTAAACGCCCACTGTGTGCCATTTCTAGTGTTAAATACCAGGCTGATCGCCATTTCTAGCGTTAAACGCCAGTCTGGCTGCCAATTCTGGTGTTTAACGCCCAGAATGCTGCCAGACTGGCCGTTAAACGCCCATTCTGCTACCCTTACTGGCATTTAACGCCAGCCAGATACCAGACACCCTTTTCTGGCGTTAAACGCCAGTCTCTGTGCCATTTCTGGCCTTTAACGCCCAGAATGCTGCCAGACTGGGCGTTAAATGCCGATTTTGCTATCCTTACTGGCGTTTAAACGCCAGTAAGCCCGTCCTCCAGGGTGTGCTGTTTTTGATGCTGTTTTTGATTCCACTTTAATTCTGTAGCTATTTTTGTGACTTCACATGATCATCAACCTAAAGAAGACATAGAATAACACTAGAAAATAAAAAATGAGAAATTAATTAATATAGGTAAATAAGATTGGGTTGCCTCCCAATAAGCGCTTCTTTAATGTTAATAGCTTGACAGTGAGCTCTTATAGAGCTTCACAGATGCTCAGAGTATGATTGTGGTATCCCAACACCAAACTTAGAAGTTGAGTGTGGGGGCTCTGTCTGACTCTGTATTGAGAGAAGCTTTTCATGCTTCTTCTCCATGTTTACAGAAGAAGATCCTTGAGTCTTAAACACAAGGTAGTCCTCATTCAATTGAAGAACTAACTCTTCTCTGTCCACATCAATCACAGCCCTTGCTGTGGCTAGGAAGGGTCTTCCAAGGATGATGGATTCATCCTCATCCTTCCAAGTGTCTAGGATTATGAAGTCAGCAGGGATGTAAAGGCCTTCAACCTTCACTAAGACATCCTCTACAAGTTCATAAGCCTATTTCATTGATTTGTCTGCCATCTCTAGTGAGATTATTGCAACTTATACCTCAAAGATCCATAGTTTTTCCATCACAGATTGTGGCATGAGGTTGATACCTGACCCCAGGTCACACAGAGCCTTCTTAAAGGTCATGGTGCCTATGGTGCAAGGTATTAAGAAAATTTCGGGATCCGGTTTCTTTTGAGGTAATGTTTGTTGAATCCAGGTATTCAGTTCGTTGATGAGCAATGGAGGTTCATCCTCCCGAGTCTCATTACCAAATAACTTGGCATTCAGCTTCATGATTGCTCCTAGATACTGAGTAACTTGCTCTTCAATAGTGTCTTTGTCCTCTTCAGAGGAAGAATACTCATCAGAGTTCATAAATGGCAAAAGTAAGTTCAGTGGAATTTCTACGGTTTCTGTATGAGCCTCATATTCCTTTGGTTCCTCAATAGGGAACTCCTTATTGGTCAGTGGACGTCCCTTGAGGTCTTTCTCACTGGGAATCACTGCCTTTTCACTCTCTTCATGTTCGGCCATTTTGGTTATAGTTATGGCCTTGCACTTTCTTTTGGGATTCTCTTCTGTATTGCTTGGGAGAGTACTAGGAGGAGTTTTAGTAACTCTTTTACTCAGTTGACCCACTTGTGCTTCCAAATTTCTGATGGAGGACCTTGTTTCATTCATGAAACTGAGAGTGGCCTTAGATAGATCAGAGACTATGTTTGCTAAGCCAGCGGGGCTCTGCTCAGAATTCTCTGTCTGTTGCTGAGAAGATGATGGAAAAGGCTTGCTATTGCCAAACTTATTTCTCTGACCATTATTATTATTGAAGCCTTGTTGAGGCTTCTATTGATCCTTCCATGAGAATTTTGGATGATTCCTTCATGAATGATTATAGGTGTTTCCATAGGATTCTCCCATGCAATTCACCTCTTCCATTACAGGATTCTCAGGGTCATAAGCTTCTCCTTCAGAGGAGGCTTCTTTAGCACTGCAGGATGTAGCTTGCAATCCAGTCAGATTCTGAGAAATTATATTGACTTGCTGAGTCAATATTTTGTTTCAAGCCAATATGGCATTCAGAGTATCAATCTCAAGAACTCCTTTCTTCTGAGTCATCCCATTATTCACAGGATTTCTTTCAGAAGTGTACATGAACTGGTTATTTGCAACCATTTCAATGATTTCGTGGGCTTTTGCATGGGTTTTCAGATGAAGAGATCCACCAGCATAATGGTCTAATGACGTCTTGGACAATTCAGACAGACCATCATAGAATATACATATGATGCTCCATTCTGGAAGCATGTCAGAAGGACACCTTTTAGTTAATTGCTTGTATCTTTCCAAAGCTTCATAGAGGGATTCACCTTCCTTCTGCTTGAAAGTTTGGACTTCCACTCTAAGCTTGCTCATCTTTTGAGGTGGAAAGAATTTGGTCAAGAAAGCGTTGATCAATTTGTCCCAAGAGTTCAGGCTTTCTCTAGGTTGTGAGTCCAATCATATCCTAGCTCTGTTTCTTACAGCAAAAGGGAAAAGCATAAGTCTGTAGACCTCGGGATCAACCCCATTGGTCTTAACAGTATCACAGATTTGTAAGAATTCAGCTAAGAACTGATGAGGATCTTCCGATGGAAGTCCATGAAACTTACAATTCTGCTGCATTAGAGAAAATAATTAAGGCTTAAGCTCAAAGTTGTTTTCTCCAATGGCAGAAATTGAGATGCTTCTTCCATAGAAGTTGGAAGTTGGTGCAGTATAGTCACCAAGCATCTTCCTTGCATCTCTAGCATTGTTGTTAGGTTCGGCTGCCATGTCTACTTCTTTTTCAAAATTTTCTGTAAGGTCCTCTCTGGAGTGTTGTGTTTTAGCTTCTCTTAGCTTCTTCTTCAGAGCCCTTTCAAGTTCAGGATCAGCTTCAAAAAGAATGTTTTTATTCATGTTTCTGCTCATATGAAAAAGAAGAAAACAAAAGGGAGTAGTGGAATCCTCTATGTCACAGTATAGAGATTCCTTGATGTGTCAGAAGAAATGAAGAATAGAGGAATGAGGTAGAGAGAGAATAAGAAGAATTCAAACACAGAAGGAGAGAGAGGGTTCGTATTATAAGTAGAAGAGAAGTGTTAGCAAATAAATAGAAAGAGATGAGAGAGACAGAGTATTTGAAAATTTAAACTAAAATAATTAGTTAATTAAAAAGATTTTTGAAAAAGTGGTTAGTGATTTTCGAAAATTGGAAGTAGAAAAGTGGTTAGGTGGTTTTGAAAAAGATAAGAAATAGTAATTAGTTGAAAAAGATTTGAAAATAATTTTGAAAAGATGAGAAGTTAGAAAAATATTTTGAAATCAAAATTTTTAAAAAAAAAAAAAGAAAAAAAAGATATGATTGAAAAAGATATGATTGAAGAAGATATGATTTGAAAAGATATGATTGAAAAAGAAATAAAAAAGATTTGATTTTTAAAATTGATGACTTGACTAATAAGAAACTAAAAGATATGATTGTAGAATTTAAAGATTGATCCTTTCTTAACAAGAAAGTAATAAACTTGAAATTTTTGAATCAAAACATTAATTGTTAGCAAGGATTTTTTTGAAAATGTGATATGAAAAAGATAAGATTTTAAAATTATGAATTAAAACATGAAAATTTGAAAGAATTTGAATTGGAAAAGAAATTACCTCTCTTGTGTCATCCTGGCGTTAAACGCCTAGAATGCTATCCATTCTGGCGTTTAACACCCACTTGGCTGCCTCTTTGGGCGTTTAACGCCCAGCCAGATACCCTGCCTGGCGTTAAACGCCAGAAATCCTTCTTTACTAGACGTTTTTTTAAACGCCCAAAATGCTGCTATTTCTGGCGTTAAACGCACAGAATGATAGCCATTCTAGCGTTTAACGGCCAAAGTGCCTCTTTACTGGCGTTTTAACACCAGTGAGCTCTTTTCCTTGTGATCCTCTGGTTTATGTTCTAATCCTTCATTTCTCTGTATTATTTACTTGAAAAGATATATATTTTTTATTTTTTTGAAATCTTTTTATAAGGAGAGAGAAAAACAACAAAATGAATCACAACAGAAAAACTTAAGATCAAAACTAATAATGCACGCAGGAACACTTTGAATGTCAAGATGAACATCAAGAGCACTTTGAAGATCATGATGAACATCAAGAACATATTTTTGAAAATTTTTAAGAAGAGAATGACATGCAAGACACCAAACTTAAAATTTGACACTAGACTCAAACAAGAAACACAAAATTTTTTTTTTGGTTTTTATGGTTTTATTAAATTTTTTTGTATTTTTTAAAAATAAAAATAAACATAAAAAGCTCAAACATAAAATAAAATTACCCAACTAAGCAACAAGATGAACCACCAGTTGTCCAAACTCGAACAATCCCCGGTAAAGGCGCCAAAAACTTGGTGCACGAAATTGTGATCACACTTTTCACAACTCTGCACAACTAACCATCAAGTGCACTGGGTCGTCTAAGTAATAAAACCTTACGCAAGTAAAAGTGGATCCTACAGAGATTGTTGGCTTGAAGTAAGCTATGATCATCTTGTAAATCTCAGTCAGGTAGATTCAAATGGTTATGAGGTACTGATAATTAAAAGGTAAATAAAACGGAAAATAACAAAGAGATACTTATGTAATTCATTGGTGGGAATTTCAGATAAGTGTTTGGAAATGCTTTGTTGCTTCTGAACCTTTGCTTTCCTATTGTCTTCATCCAATCATGCGTCTTCCCTTCCATGGCAAGTTGTATGATCCTCTCAGTGAAAATGGTCCGACTATGGTTTCTGTACGGCTAATCAACTGTCGGATTTCTCGTCTCGGATGAAAAATACCAAGCACAGCTACCGCATGGCTAATCATCTGTTGGTTCCCACTTGTGTCAGAATAGGATCTCTCTATCCTTTTGCACACTGTTACTGTGCCCAACAGTTGTGAGTTTGAAGCTCGTCACAGTCATCCCGTCCCAAATCCTACTCGGAATACCACAATTGTGAGTTTGAAGCTCGTCACAGTCATCCCGTCCCAAACGCCAAAAACACGTCACAAACCAGAGTTGAACGTCAGAAACACGTTACAACTTGGCGTTCAACTCCAATAAAAGCCTCTGCACGTGTAACATTCAAGCTCAGCCCAAGCACACACCAAGTGGGCCCCGGAAGTGGATTTCTGCATCAATTACTTACTTCTGTAAACCCTAAGTAGCTAGTTTATTATAAATAGGATATTTTACTATTGTATTTTCATCCTGGATGGTCTTTTTGATCCTGTGATCATGTTTGGGGGCTGGCCATTCGGCCATGCCTGGACCTTTCACTTATGTATTTTCAACGTGGAGTTTCTACACACCATAGATTAAGGGTGTGGAGCTCTACTGTACCTCAAGTTTTAATGCAATTACTACTATTTTCTATCCAATTCGATTTATTCCTGTTCTAAGATATTCGTTGCACTTCAACTTGTTGAATGTGATGATCCGTGACACTCATCATCATTCTCATCTATGAACGCGCGTGACTGACAACCACTTCCATTCTACCTTAGACCGGGCGCATATCTCTTGGATTCCTTGATCAGAATCTTCGTGGTATAAGCTAGAATTGATGGCGGCATTCATGGGAATCCGGAAAGTCTAACCTTGTCTGTGGTATTCCGAGTAGGATTCCGGGATTGAATGACTGTGACAAGTGGTGGACGAAATTATGATCACTATTCTTTGATTTGTATTCATTGTAAAATTATGGAATTTAGAAATTGGCACGAGTGGACACAACTCCGTTCAACTAACCAGCAAGTGTACTGGGTCGTCCAAGTAATAAACCTTACGTGAGTAAGGGTCGATCCCACAGAGATTGTTGGTATGAAGCAAGCTATGGTCACCTTGTAAATCTCAGTTAAGCAGATTAAATTTGTTTATGGTTTCGAAAATTAATAATAAAAAGAAGAAATAATAAAAGGGATAGAATACTTATGCAGATTCATTGGTGGGAATTTCAGATAAGCGAATGGAGATACTGTATGGCTCAAGAACGCCTGCTCTCCTACTGCTTCAACTCAATCCTTCTTACTCCTTTCCATGGCAAGCTGTGTATAGGGGTTCACCATCAGCGGTGGCTACTTTCAATCCTCTCGGGAAAATGATCCTCTGCGGCTGTCACTCGCATGGCTAATCGTCTGGAGGCATCACCCATGGTTGATGGCTACATCCCATCCTCGCAGTGAAAACTACGCTCACGCGCTCTGTCACAGCACGGCTAATCACTGGTTGGTTCCTGCACCTTCTGGAATAGAATCCCTTGATTCTTTTGCGTCTGTCACTAACGCCCAGCACTTGCAAGTTTGAAGTATGTCACAGTCATTCATTACCGGAATCCTACTCGGAATACCACAGACAAGGTTAGACTTTCCGGATTCCCAGGATCCTACTCGGAATACCACAGACAAGGTGAGACTTTCCGGATCCTCATAAATTCCGCCATCTATCTAGCTTATACCACGAAGATTCTGTTGGGGAATCTAAGAGATATACATTCAAGCTCTGTTGCATGTAGAACGGAAGTGGTTGTCAATCACGTGCGTTCATAAGTGAGAATGATAATGAGGGTTACTTATCATCACATTCATCATGTTCTTGGGTACGAATGAATATCTTGGAATAAGAATAAGAGAGATTTGAATAGAAGAAAATAGAATTGCATTAATACTTGAGGTACAGCAGAGCTCCACACCCTTAATCTATGGTGTGCAGAAACTCCACCGTTGAAAATACATAAGCAAAGGGTTCAGGCATGGCCGAATGGCCAGCCCCCATGTGGTCACAAGACCGAATGATCAAAGACCTAAAGTGATCAAAAGATGTCTAATACAACAGTTAAATGTTCTATTTATAATGAACTAGCTCCTAGGGTTTACATGAGTAAGTAATTGATGCATAAATCCACTTCCGGGGCCCACTTGGTGTATGTTTGGGCTGAGCTTGATTAATCCACGAGCTGAGGCTTCTCTTGGAGTTGAACTCCGAGTTATGACGTGTTTTGGGCGTTCAACTCCGGATCATGACGTTTTTCTGGCGTTTAACTCCAGACAGCAGCTTGTACTTGGCGTTCAATGCCAAGTTACGTCGTCAATCTCCGAATAAAGTATAAACTATTATATATTGCTGGAAAGCTCTGGATGTCTACTTTCCAAGCCGTTAAGAGCGCGCCATTTGGAGTTCTGTAGCTCCAGAAAATCCATTTCGAGTACAAGGAGGTCAGATTCCAACAGCATCAGCAGTCCTTTTGTCAGCCTTCTTCAGAGTTTTGCTCAAGTCCCTCAATTTCAGCCAGAATTTACCTGAAATCACAGAAAAACACACAAACTCATAGTAAAGTCCAGAAATGTGAATTTTAACATAAAAACTAATGAAAACATCCCTAAAAGTAGCTCAAACTTACTAAAAACTATATAAAAACAATGCCAAAAAGCGTATAAATTATCCCTCATCACAACACCAAACTTAAATTGTTGCTTGTCCCCAAGCAACTGAAAATCAAATAGGATAAAAGAAGAGAATATACTATAAATTCCAGAATATCAATGAATATTAATTTAATTAGATGAGCGGGACTTGTAGCTTTTTGCTTCTGAATAGTTTTGGCATCTCGCTTTTTCCTTTGAAGTTTAGAGTGATTGGCGTCTCTGGGAACTTAGAATTTGGGATAGTGTTATTGACTCTCCTAGTTAAGCATGTTGATTCTTGAACACAGCTACTTATGAGTCTTGGCCGTGGCCCTAAGCACTTTGTTTTCCAGTATTACCACCGGATACATCAATGCCACAGACACATAACTGGGTGAACCTTTTCAGATTGTGACTCAGCTTTGCTAGAGTCCCCAGTTAGTGGTGTCCAGAGCTCTTAAGCACACTCTTTTGCCTTGGATCACGACTTTAACCACTCAGTCTCAAGCTTTTCACTTGGACCTTCATGACACAAGCACATGGTTAGGGACAGCTTGATTTAGCCGCTTAGGCCTGGATTTAATTTCCTTGGGCCCTCCTATCCATTGATGCTCAAAGCCTTGGATCCTTTCTACCCTTGCCTTTTGGTTTTAAGGGCTATTGGCTTTTTCTACTGCTCCTTCTTTTTCTTTCTAATTTTTTTTTCGCAAGCTTCCTTTTTCACTGCTTTCTCTTGCTTCAAGAATTAATTTCATGATTTTTTTTTCAAATCATCAATAACATTTCTCTTTGTTCATCATTCTTTCAAGAGCCAACAATTTTAACACTCATAAACAACAAGATCAAAAATATGCACTGTTCAAGCATTCATTCAGAAAATAAAAAGTATTGTCACCACATCAATATAATTAAATTAAATTCAAGGATGAATTCGAAATTCATGTACTTTTTGTTCTTTTGAATTAAAACATTTTTTTCATTTAAGAGAGGTGAAGGATTAATGGATTTTATTCATAGCTTTAAGGCATGGTTACATACTAATGATCATAAAATAAAGACACAAAACATAGATAAACATAATACTAAAAACCGAAAACAGAAAGAAATAAAGAACAAGGAATGAATCCACCTCTAGTGGCGTCTTCTTCTTGAAGGACCAATGATGTTCTTCAGCTCTACTATGTCCCTTCCTTGCCTTTGTTGCTCCTCCCTCATTGCTCTTTGGTCTTCTCTTATTTCTTGGAGAATGATGGAGTGCTCATGATGTTCCACCCTTAATTGTTCCACATTATGGCTCAAATCTTCTAAGGAGGTGTTGAGTTGCTCCCAATAGTTGTTGGGAGGAAAGTGCATTCCTTGAGGCATCTCAGGAATTTGTTGATGATGAGCTTCCTCATGCACTTCTTGAGGGTCGTGAGGAGCTTCTCTTGCTTGCTCCATCCTTTTCTTGGTGATGGGCTTGTCTTCTTCAATGGGGGTATCTCCTTCTATGATAACTCTAGCTGAGTAACATAGATGGCATATAAGGTGAGGGAAGGCTAGCCTTGCCATGGTGGAGGACTTGTCGGCTATTTTGTAGAGTTCATTGGAGATGACCTCATGAACTTCTACTTCCTCTCCAATCATGATGCTATGGATCATGATGGCCCGATCCACAGTAACTTCAGATCGGTTGCTAGTAGGAATGATAGAGCGTTGAATGAACTCCAACCATCCTCTAGCCACAGGCTTGAGATCCAGTCTTCTTAGTTGCACTGGCTTGCCTTTGGAGTCTATTCTCCACTGAGCTCCTTCCGCACATATGTCCATAAGGACTTGGTCCAACCTTTGATTAAAGTTGACCCTTCTAGTGTAGGGGCGTTTATCTTCTTGCATCATGGGCAAGTGAAACGCCAACCTCACATTTTTCGGACTAAAATCTAAGTATTTCCCCCGAACCATTGTGAGATAGTTCTTTGGATTCAGGTTCATACTTTGATCATGGTTCCTAGTGATCCATGCATTGGCATAGAACTCTTGAACCATCAATATTCTGACTTGTTGCATGGGATTGGTTAGGACTTCCCAACCTCTTCTTTGGATTTCATGTCGGATTTCCGGATACTCATTCTTTTTGAGCTTGAAAGGGACCTCGGGGATCACCTTCTTCTTTGCCACAACATCATAGAAGTGGTCTTGATGGCTCTTGGAGATGAATTTTCCATCTCCCATGACTCGGAGGTGGAAGCTTTTGTCTTCCCTTTCCCTTTTCTAGAGGATACTCCGGCCTTAGGTGCCATTGATGGTAATGGAAAAACAAAAAGCTTATGCATTTACCACACCAAACTTAAAATTTTGCTCGCCCTCGAGCAAGAAAGAAAAGAAGAGTAGAAGAAGAAGAAAAGAATATGGGAGAGAGGGAAAGAAGTAGGTTCGGCTATGTGGGAGAAGAATGGGTTGTGTTGTGTGAAGATGATGTAGAATGGAAGGGTATTTATAGGGAGAGGGAGGGTGGGTGTTCGGCTATTTTGGGTGGGAATGGGTGGTAAGTTGAATTTGAATTTTATGAGGGTAGGTGGGGTTTATGGGGAAGAGTGGGTTGATGTGAATAGTGAATGGGGTAATTGGGAAGAGGAATTGAGGTGATTGGTGATGGGTGTTGGGAAGTGTGACATGGGGAGTAGGAAAATGAGATTTAGGATTAGGAGAGTGTGATTAGGATTAAAAGGTAAGGTGGGAATATGGTAGGTGGGGATCCTGTGGGGTCCACAGATCCTGAGGTGATCCTGTGGGGTCCATAGATCCTGAGGTGAAAAGAAATACCATTCCTTCACCATATAGGCATGTAAAATGCCTTCGTGCATCATTCTGGCGTTTAAACGCCCATTGGTGCACGTTCTGGGCGTTCAACGCCCATGTAATGCATGTTTCTGGCGTTGAACGCCAGTTTCATGCTTGTTGCTGGCGTTCAGCGCCAGCTTTTCTCCTCTAGGCACATTCCTGGCGTTCAACGCCAGGATGTTGCTTGTTTCTGGCGTTCAGCGCCAGAATGGTGCTCTGTTCTGGCGTTGAACGCCAGCTAGAAGCATCTTACTGGCGTTGAACGCCAGCCTGTGCGTCCTCCAGGGTGAAAATTTTTTTTCTTCTGTTTTTGACTCTGTTTTTAATTTTTTGATTTTTTCGTGACTCTTCATGATCATGTACCTAATAAAACACAAAATAACAATAAAATAAAAATTAGATAAATAAAATTGGGTTGCCTCCCAATAAGCGCTTCTTTAATGTCAATAGCTTGATAGTGGCTCTCATGGAGCCACAAGGTGATCAGGTCAATTTTAGTGTAGTCCCAACACCAAACTTAGAGTTTGGATATGGGGTCTTAACACCAAACTTAGAGTTTGGTTGTGGCCTCACAACACCAAACTTAGTGTTTGACTGTGTGGGCTCTTCTTGACTCTGAACTGAGAGAAGCTCTTCCTGCTTACTCTCTTTTGTCACAGAGGGATTGTCATGTGCCTTAAACACAAGGTAGTCCCCATTCAATTGAAGGACTAATTCTCCTCTGTTGACATCTATCACAGCTCCTGCTGTGGCTAGGAAAGGTCTTCCTAGGATGATGCATTCATCATCTTCCTTCCTAGTGTCTAGGATTATGAAATCAGCAGGGATGTAAAGGCCTTCAACCTTTACTAGCACGTCCTCTACTATTCCATAAGCTTGTCTCATTGATTTATCTGCCAATTGCAATGAGAACAAGGCAGGTTGTACCTCAATGATCCCTAGCTTCTCCATTACAGAGAGTGGCATAAGATTTATCCCTGACCCTAGATCACATAAAGCTTTTTCAAAGCTCATGGTGCCAATGGTGCAAGGTATTAAGAACTTGCCAGGATCTTGTTTCTTTTGAGGTAGAGTTTTCTGAATCCAAGTATCCAGTTCACTAATGAGCAAGGGAGGTTCACTTTCCCAAGTCTCATTACCAAACAGCTTGGCATTCAGCTTCATGATAGCTTCTAAATATTGAGCAACTTGCTCTCCAGTCACATCTTCATCCTCTTCAGAGGAAGAATAGTCTTCAGAGCTCATGAATGGCAGAAGGAGATTTAATGGAATCTCTATGGTCTCTATATGAGCCTCAGATTCCTCTGGATCCTTAATAGGAAACTCCTTCTTGCTTGAGGGACGTCCCAGGAGGTCTTCCTCACTAGGATTTTCGTCCTCTTCCTCCCTTGTGCATTCGGCCATATTGATCACATCAATGGCCTTGCACTCTCCTTTTGGATTCTCTTCTGTATTACTTGGGAGAATACTGGGAGGAGTTTCAATGACTTTCTTACTCAGCTGGCCCACTTGTGCCTCCAAATTTCTAATGGAGGATCTTGTTTCATTCATGAAACTGAAAGTGGCCTTTGACAGATCAGAGACTATATTGGTTAGATTAGAAGTGTTTTGTTCTGAATTCTCTGTCTGTTGCTGAGAAGATGATGGATATGGCTTGCTATTGCTTAGCCTATTGCGTCCACCATTGTTAAAGCCTTGTTGAGGCTTTTGTTGATCCTTCCAGGAGAAATTTGGATGATTCCTCCATGATGGGTTATAGGTGTTTCCATATGGTTCACCCATGTAATTAACCTCTGCCATGGCAGGGTTCTCAGGATCATAAGCTTCTTCAGAAGCTGCCTCTCTAGTATTGTTGGATGCATGTTGCAATCCATTCAGATTTTGAGAGATTATCTTGACCTGTTGGGTCAACATTTTGTTCTGAGCCAATATGGCATTCAGAGCATCAATTTCAAGAACTCCTTTCTTCTGAGGTATCCCATTATTCACGGAATTCCTCTCAGAGGTGTACATGAACTGGTTGTTTGCAACCATGTCAATGAGTTCTTGAGCCTCTTCAGGCGTTTTCTTCAGGTGAATAGATCCACCTGCAGAATGGTCCAATGACATTTTCGAAAATTCAGAGAGACCATAATAGAATATATCTAATAGGGTCCATTCTGAAAACATGTCAGATGGACATCTTTTGGTCAGCTGCTTGTATCTTTCCCAAGCTTCATAGAGGGATTCACCATCTTTTTGTTTGAAGGTTTGAACATCCACTCTCAGCTTGCTCAGCTTTTGAGGAGGAAAGAATTTATCCAAGAAGGAAGTGACCAGCTTTTCCCAGGAGTCCAGGCTATCCTTAGGTTGTGAATCCAACCATATTCTAGCTCTGTCTCTTACAGCAAAAGGGAAAAGCATGAGTCTGTAGACTTCAGGATCAACTCCATTCGTCTTTACAGTCTCACAGATCTGCAAGAACTCAGTTAAGAACTGATAAGGATCTTCAGATGGAAGTCCATAAAACTTGCAGTTTTGTTGCATTAAGGCAACTAGTTGAGGTTTCAGCTCAAAGTTATTGGCTCCAATGGCAGGAATGGAGATGCTTCTTCCATCAAACTTGGATGTTGGCTTTGTGAAGTCACCAAGCATTCTCCTTGCATTATTATTATTATTTTCGGCTACCATCTCCTTCTCTTGTTCGAAAATTTCTGAAAGGTTGTTTCTGGATTGTTGTAATTTAGCTTCTTTTAATTTTCTCTTCAGAGTCCTTTCAGGTTCTGGATCGACTTCAACAAGAGTGCCCTTTTCCTTGTTCCTGCTCATATGAAAGAGAAGAAAACAAGAGAAGAAAGAGGAATCCTCTATGTCACAGTATAGAGATTCCTTTATGTTAGCAGAAGAAGAAAGGGGTATAAGAAAAAAGAAGGATGGATTCGGATTTTTGGATGAGGAGAGGTGAAGAGAAGTGATAGTAATTAAATAATTAAACAAAATAAGAGAAGAGAAGAGAAATTTCGAAAATAATTTTTGAAAAAGGAGTTAGTAATTTTTGAAAATTAAAGATAAGATAAGTTTAAAATTAAAATTTAAAACAAAAAGAATTTTTGAAAAAGAGATGAGATATTTTCGAAAATTAGAGAGGGAGAAGTAGTTAGGTGGTTTTGAAAAAGATAAGAAACAAACAAAAAGTTAGTTAGTTGATTGAAAAAGATTTGAAATCAAAATTTAAAAAGATAAGAAGATAAGAAGTTAGATAAGATATTTTGAAATCAAATTTTGAAAAAGATAAAATAAAAAGATAAGATAAAAGATAAAAAGATTTAATTTTAAAATTGACTTAACTAACAAGAAACTACAAGATAAGATTCTAGAACTTAAAGATTGAACCTTTCTTAACAAGAAAGTAACAAACTTCAAATTTTTGAACCAATCACGTTAATTGTTAGCTAATTTTCAAAAATATGATATAAAAGATAAGAAAAATATTTTGAAAATATTTTGAAAAGGATTTTTGAAATTTTCGAAAATTATAAAAAAAATGAAAAAGATATGATTTTTGAAAAAGATTTTGAAAAGATAAGATTTTTAAAATTGAAATTTTGACTTGACTTGTGAGAAACAACTAATTTTGAAAAATTTTTGACCAAGTCAACCCAAAATTTCGAAATTTTGGAGGAAAATAAGGAAAAGATATTTTTTGATTTTTGAATTTTTTTAATTATGAGAGAGAAAAACAACAAAAATACTCAATGCATGAAATTTTTAGATCAAAACAATGAATGCATGCAAGAATGCTATGAATATCAAGATGAACACCAAGAACACTTTGAAGATCATGATGAACATCAAGAACATATTTTTGAAAAATTTTTGATGCAAAGAAAACATGCAAGACACCAAACTTAGAAATCTTTAATGCATGAAAAATATGAATGCAAAAATGCACATGAAAAACAACAAAAGACACAAAACAAGAAATCATCAAGATCAAACAAGAAGACTTGTCAAGAACAACTTGAAGATCATGAAGAACACTATGAATGCATGGATTTTTCGAAAAAATGCAAGAAAAATTTTAAAAGCATGCAATTGACACCAAACTTAAAAATTAACACAAGACTCAAACAAGAACACAAAATATTTTTTATTTTTATGATTTTCTAATTTTTTTGTATTTTTATTAATTTTTTTTTGAAAAACATTTTTTTTTTGAAAAACGAAAAAGAAAAGAAAAATTTTTGAAAAAGTTTTTGAAAAGAAAATTACCTAATCTGAGCAACAAGATGAACCGTCAGTTGTCCATACTCGAACAATCCCCGGCAACGGCGCCAAAAACTTGGTGGACGAAATTGTGATCACTGTTCTTTGAGTTGTACTCATTGTAAAATTATGGAATTTAGAAATTGGCACGAGTGGACACAACTCCGTTCAACTAACCAGCAAGTGTACTGGGTCGTCCAAGTAATAAACCTTACGCGAGTAAGGGTCGATCCCACAGAGATTGTTGGTATGAAGCAAGCTATGGTCACCTTGTAAATCTCAGTTAAGCAGATTAAATTTGTTTATGGTTTCGAAAATTAATAATAAAAAGAAGAAATAATAAAAGGGATAGAATACTTATGCAGATTCATTGGTGGGAATTTCAGATAAGCGAATGGAGATACTGTATGGCTCAAGAACGCCTGCTCTCCTACTGCTTCAACTCAATCCTTCTTACTCCTTTCCATGGCAAGCTGTGTATAGGGGTTCACCATCAGCGGTGGCTACTTTCAATCCTCTCGGGAAAATGATCCTCTGCGGCTGTCACTCGCATGGCTAATCATCTGGAGGCATCACCCATGGTTGATGGCTACATCCCATCCTCGCAGTGAAAACTACGCTCACGCGCTCTGTCACAGCACGGCTAATCACTGGTTGGTTCCCGCTCCTACTGGAATAGAATCCCTTGATTCTTTTGCATCTGTCACTAACGCCCAGCACTTGCAAGTTTGAAGTACGTCACAGTCATTCATTACCGGAATCCTACTCGGAATACCACAGACAAGGTTAGACTTTTCGGATTCCCAGGATCCTACTCGGAATACCATAGACAAGGTGAGACTTTCCGGATCCTCATAAATGCCGCCATCTATCTAGCTTATACCACGAAGATTCTGTTGGGGAATCTAAGAGATATACATTCAAGCTCTGTTGCATGTAGAACGGAAGTGGTTGTCAATCACGTGCGTTCATAAGTGAGAATGATAATGAGGGTTACTTATCATCACATTCATCATGTTCTTGGGTACGAATGAATATCTTGGAATAAGAATAAGAGAGATTTGAATAAAAGAAAATAGAATTGCATTAATACTTGAGGTACAGCAGAGCTCCACACCCTTAATCTATGGTGTGCAGAAACTCCACCGTTGAAAATACATAAGCAAAGGGTTCAGGCATGGCCGAATGGCCAGCCCCCATGTGGTCACAAGACCGAATGATCAAAGACCTAAAGTGATCAAAGATATCTAATACAATAGATAAATGTTCTATTTATAATAAACTAGCTCCTAGGGTTTACATGAGTAAGTAATTGATGCATAAATCCACTTCCGGGGCCCACTTGGTGTATGCTTGGGTTGAGCTTGATTAATCCACGAGCTGAGGCTTCTCTTGGAGTTGAACTCCGAGTTATGACGTGTTTTGGGCGTTCAACTCCGGATCATGATGTTTTTCTGGCGTTTAACTCCAGACAGCAGCTTGTACTTGGCGTTCAACGCCATGTTACGTCGTCAATCTCCGAATAAAGTATGGACTATTATATATTGCTGGAAAGCTCTGGATGTCTAATTTCCAACGCCGTTGAGAGCGCGCCATTTGGAGTTCTGTAGCTCCAGAAAATGCATTTCGAGTACAGGGAGGTCAGATTCCAACAGCATCAGCAGTCCTTTTGTCAGCCTTTTTCAGAGTTTTGCTCAAGTCCCTCAATTTCAGCCAGAATTTACCTGAAATCACAGAAAAACACACAAACTCATAGTAAAGTCCAGAAATGTGAATTTAACATAAAAACTAATAAAAACATCCCTAAAAGTAGCTCAAACTTACTAAAAACTATATAAAAACAATGCCAAAAAGCGTATAAATTATCCGCTCATCAGTGTTTTTCACTGCTTTTTCTTGCTTCAAGAATCAATTTTATGATTTTTCAGATTTTCAATAATATTTCTCTTTTTTTCATTATTCTTTCAAGAGACAACAATTTTAACATCCATAAACTTCACTATAAAAAATATGCACTGTTCAATCATTCATTCAGAAAACAAAAAGTATTGCCACCACATCAAAATAATTAAACTAATTTCAAGATAGAATTTGAAATTCATATACTTCTTGTTCTTTTGCAAATAGAAATATTTTTCTTTTAAGAAAGGTGAAGAATTCATGGAACATTCATAGCCTTAAGACATAGACACTAGACACTAATGATCATATAACAAACATAAAGCATAAAAACCGAAAAATAGAAAAATAAAACAAGGAAATTAAACAACGGGTCCACCTTAGTGACGGCGGCTAGTTCTTCCTCTTGAAGATCCTATAGAGTGCTTAAGCTCCTCAATATCTCTTCCTTGCCTTTGTTTTTCCTCCCTTATGGCTCTTTGGTCCTCTCTAATTTCATGGAGGATAATGGAGTGCTCTTGGTGTTCCATCCTTAGTTGCTTCATATTGGAACTCAAATCTCTTAAAGCGGTGTTGAGTTGCTCCCAATAGTTGTGTGGAGGAAAATGCATCCCTTGAGGCATCTCAGGGATTTCTTGATAAGGGACTTCCTCATGCTCTTGTTGAGGTCCATGAGTGGGCTCTTGGTGGACGAAATTGTGATTTATACTTTCACACAACTCGAATAATTATACTCCTTGTGCTCGTATGGAATTTAGAAATTGGCACGAGTGGTCACAACTCCGTTCAACTAACCAGCAAGTGTACTGGGTCGTCCAAGTAATAAACCTTACGTGAGTAAGGGTCGATCCCACAGAGATTGTTGGTATGAAGCAAGCTATGGTTACCTTGTAAATCTCAGTTAGGCATATTAAATTTGTTTATGGGTTTTCGAAAATAGAAATAAGAAAATAAATAATAAAAGGGATAGAATACTCATGCAGATTCATTGGTGGGAATTTCAGATAAGCGAATGGAGATACTGTATGGCTCAAGGACGCCTGCTCTCCCGCTGCTTCAACTCAATCCTTCTTACTCCTTTCCATGGCAAGCTGTATGTAGGGCATCACCGTTGTCAATGGCTACATCCCATCCTCTCAGTGAAAACGTTCCTATGCTCTGTCACAGCACGGCTAATCATCTGTCGGTTCTCAATCAGGTTGGAATAGAATCCCTTGATTCTTTTGCGCTTGTCATCACGCCCAGCCTTCAGGAATTTGAAGCTCGTCACAGTCATTCAATCATAGAGTCCTACTCGGAATACCACAGACAAGGTTTAGACTTTCCGGATCCTCATGAATGCCGCCATCTATCTAACTTATACCACGAAGATTCTGTTGGGGAATCTAAGAGATACACATTCAAGCTCTTGTTGCATGTAGAACGGAAGTGGTTGTCAATCACGTGCGTTCATAAGTGAGAATGATAATGAGGGTTACTTATCATCACATTCATCATGTTCTTGGGTACGAATGAATATCTTGGAATAAGAATAAAAGAGAATTGAATAAAAGACAATAGAATTGCATTAATACTTGAGGTACAGCAGAGCTCCACACCCTTAATCTATGGCGTGCAGAAACTCCACCGTTGAAGATACATAAGTGAAAGAGGTTCAGGCATGGCCGAATGGCCAGCCCCCATGTAGGTCTAAGGACTAGGCATCCAGAGATCTGATCCTAAGATCTAAAGTGATCAAAAGATATCTAATACAATAGATAAA
>NC_092038.1:100713169-100806132 GCF_003086295.3 Arachis hypogaea
ATGGATCAGAAAGTACTATGTTCTTCTGGATGGATATTCAGGTTATAATCAAATTGCAGTAGATCCCCAGGATCAGGAGAAAATGGCATTCACATGCCCATCTGGAGTATTTGCATACAGAAGGATGCCATTTGGCCTGTGCAATGCACCTGCAACCTTTCAGAGGTGCATGCTCTCAATTTTCTCTGATATGGTGGAAAATTCCTGGAAGTCTTCATGGATGACTTTTCAGTATTTGGAGACTCATTCAGCTCCTGCCTTAACCATTTAGCACTTGTTCTGAAAAGATGCCAAGAGACTAACCTGGTTTTAAACTGGGAAAAATGTCACTTTATGGTGACTGAAGGAATTGTCCTTGGGCACAAAATTTCGAACAAGGGAATAGAGGTGGATCAAGCTAAGGTAGAAGTAATTGAAAAATTGCCACCACCTGCTAATGTTAAGGCAATCAGAAGCTTTCTGGGGCATGCAGACTATATAAAGATTTTCAAAATCGCCAAATCTGAGCAACCTGCTAGCTGACACCCATTTATTTTGATAAAGAGTCTGCAGGATTTGAGACTCTGAAAGTAAATTGGTTACACACCAATCATCTCTGCACCAGACTGGACATTACATTTGAATTGATGTGTGATCCAATACCATGCCATGGTGCAGTGTTGGGACAAAGGCATGACAAACTTCTGCACGTCATTTATTATGCCAGCCGTGTTTAAATGATGCACAGAAGAATTACACAACCACAGAAAAAGAGCTACTTGCAGTGGTTTACGCCATGATAAATTCAGATCCTATTTAGTAGGATCAAAAGTGATTGTGTACACTGATCATGCTGCTCTTAAATATCTACTCACAAAGCAGGATTCAAAACCCAGACTCATAAGATGGGTATTGCTTCTGCAAGAGTTTGATATAGAAATAAGAGACAGAAAAGGGACAGAGAATCAAGTAGCAGATCACCTGTCCCGAATAGAACCAGTGGAAGGGGCGTCCCTCCCTCTCACTAGATCTCTGAAACCTTTCCGGATGAGCAACTGTTTGCCATCCAGGAAGTGCCATGGTTTGCAGACATTGCAAACTACAAGGCAGTGAGATTCATACCCAAAGAGTAGAGTAGGGTGTAATCAAAGAAATTAATCACAGATGCAAAGTACTATCTTTGGGATGAACCATATCTCTTCAAGAGATGTGCAGACGGAGTAATCCGTAGATGTGTGCCTAAGGAAGAAGCGCAAAAGATTTTATGGCACTGCCATGGATCACAGTATGGAGGACATTTTGGAAGTGAGCGAACAGCCACAAGAGTCCTCCAAAGTGGCTTCTACTGGCCCACTCTCTATAAAGATTCCCGAGCATTTGTGCTTAATTGTGACAGTTGCCAAAGATCAGGCAACCTACCCCACAGTTATGCCATGCCTCAACAAGGGATATTGGAGATTGAGTTGTTTGATGTATGGGGCATTGACTTCATGGGACCTTCCCACCATTATACTCAAACACTTATATTCTGGTGGCAGTGGATTATGTATCCAAGTGGGTGGAGGCTATTGCAACACCCACTAATGACACTAAAACAGTGTTAAAATTCCTCCAGAAACATATCTTCAGCAGATTTGGTATCCCTAGAGTATTAATCAGTGATGGGGGCACTCATTTCTGCAATAAACAACTTTACTCTGCTCTGTACGTTATGGAGTTAGCCACAAGGTAGCTACTCCATATCACCCACAAACTAATGGGCAAGCTGAAGTCTCAAATAGAGAACTTAAAAGAATCCTGGAACGGACTGTAATTAACCGTAGAAGGGATTGGGCAAGAAGCTTGGATGATGCTCTGTGGGCATACAGAACAGCATTCAAGACCCCCATAGGGACCTCTCCATACCAGCTTGTGTATGGAAAGGCATGTCACTTGCCAGTGGAACTGTAACACAAGGCCTACTGGGCAACCAGATTCCTGAACCTTGATGCCAAGTTAGCTGGAGAAAGACGATTGCTCCAGTTAAATGAGCTAGAGGAATTTAGACTCAATGCTTTCGAGAATGCAAAAATTTACAAGGAGAAAGCAAAAAGATGGCATGATAAGAAATTGTCATCCAGAGTCTTTGAGCCAGGGCAGAAAGTTCTGCTATTTAATTCAAGGCTCAAATTATTCCCCGGGAAATTAAAATCCCGGTGGAGAGGTCCATATGTAATTACAAGTGTTTCACCATATGGATACATAGAACTTCAGGATAATGACTCTAACAAAAAGTTCATTGTTAATGGACAAAGAGTTAAACATTATCTTGAAGGTAATTTTGAGCAAGAATGCTCAAGACTGAGACTTAATTGAAGATCAGTAATAGTCCAGCTAATGACATTAAAGAAGCGCTTGCTGGGAGGCAACCCAGCCAATCACAAAATTTAATTTTATTCATTTTTCTAATAAATTAAAGTTTTACAGGTAAATGCTACAGTATCTTCAAAAGGTGAAATAGCAATTGGTTGAAGTCACAGAGTTACAGGGAAATTTGGAAGCTCACTGGCGTGAAAAAGCCAGTAAGAAACACTTTGGGCGTTGAACGCCCAAAAGAAGCACCCACTGGGCGTTTAACGCCAGTAAGGGTAGCCATCTGGGCGTTAAACGCCAGAAAGGAGCATCTTCTGGGCGTTAAACGCCAGAAAGAAGCACCTTCTGGGCGTTTAACGCCAGACTGCTAGCATCCTGGGCGTTCAGAAAAACGCCCAGTGACAAAGGACTTCCTGGCGTTCAACGCCAGAAAGAAGCATCAGCTGGGCGTTGAACGCCCAGGAGAAGCAACAATTGGGCGTTAAACGCCCAAAACATGCATCGTTTGGGCGTTTAACGCCAGGATGGTGGGAGGAGGTAAAAATTCGTTTTTAATCCTAATTTTTCTAAATTTTTATGTTTCAATTCATGATTTCTTACATAAACATGTTCCAAATTGTCATCCATCATATCAAGTTAGTTTTCTAAAACCCTGATTTCTAAATTCCATGTTTCAAAAAATTTAAATATATCTTAATCCAAAAAACAAATGGTTTTCCAATCCAATCCAACTCTTTTAAGTTTGTTTTCAAAACTCAATTATATTTTTTAAAATCTTTTTCAAAATTAAAAATTCAGATCTATCTTTTAATTATTAGTTAATTTTTTTTAAAAAACTATATCTTTTTCTTATCATATCTATCTTTTACAAATCATATCTTATATCTTATCTTTTCCTATTTTCAAAATTACCCACCCCCTCCCTATATTTTGAATTCGGCGCCCCCCTCCTCATCACCATCAAACACTTGCTCTCCTCCTATCCCTCTTCTTTCTTCTCTCTTGCTTGAGGACAAGCAAAGCTCTAAGTTTGGTGTGTTTTATCCGTGATCACAAAAACATACCCACTAAAGATCATGGCTCCTAAAGGAAAACAACCCAACCCAAGAGGCAAGAAAGAGAACACTCCAAAGCCACTTTGAATCAAGGGAAGTTCTTAACTAAAGAACATTCAGACCATTACTACAAGATAATGAGTCACAGATCAGTGATCCCGGAAGTCAGATTTGATCTGAAAGAAGATGAATATCCGGAGATCCAAGAGCAAATCCGAAACAGGCATTGGGAAATTCTGGCCAATCCTGAAACGAAAGTGGGAAGGAACATGGTTCAGGAGTTCTATGCTAATCTATGGCAGACAGACAGGCAAAGAATAATTGGAGCTGCTCTCTTTGACCATCGGACCTTAGTCAGAGGAAAGATCGTTCATACCAATTCTGACAAGATCAGGGAGATATTTAAGCTTCCACAACTGAAAGATGACCCAGACTCCTTTAATAGGAGAATGATGAGGGTAAATAAAGGGCTGGACAAGATTCTGGAGGATATATGCATCCCTGGAGCCAAGTGGACCACCAGCACGACTGGCATCCCAGTTCAACTCAAAAGGGAAGATCTAAAACCAGTAGCCAGAGGTTGGCTAGATTTCATAGGGCGTTCCATATTGCCCACCAGCAACCGTTCTGAAGTCACTATTAAAAGAGCAGTAATGATTCACTGCATCATGTTGGAAAAGAAGTAGAAGTCCATCAGCTGATCTCATGTGAGCTATACAAAATAGCAAACAGGAATTCTAAGGACGCCAGATTGGCCTATCCAAGCCTAATTTCTATGCTCTACAAAGATGCTGGAGTAAAGATGGGAATAACAGAATATATCCTAATTGAAAAGCCCATTACTGGAATATCAATGGTCAGACAACAGCAACAAGATGATTCAACCAAGAGGAGAGCACAAGAAGCCCTCCCAGAGCTGCCTCAATTCGAATATTGGGAACATCTTGAGGCTTCTATTTCCAAATTGCAAGAAGCTATGGACCAAATAAAGGAAGAACAGAATAATCAAAGTAGCATGCTTTGCAAACTGCTCAAGGAACAGGAAGAACAAGGGCGTGATCTAAGGGAGCTGAAGCGCCAAAAATTAATCCTTGAACAGCACCCCACAGATTAGAGGAACATCTATTCCTCAAAACAACAGGTTGCTGAGTTCCAATTTTTCTGCTTTAGCTTAGTGATAGTATTATTATAGAAATTCACCTTAGGAGATATTTAGTAGTAATTAGTATGCCTATTTTGATTTTATTTCCAATTAAGCTATAATTTATTTTTCTCATCATCATCAGGCATGAATAAAGTAGTAGATTTTTTTTAGAATAAAGAAGTAATCTATATTTTTCGAGTTCTTAATAATAAAAATTATAATTAATTATGTGTGGTGGCAATACTTTTTGTTCTCTGAATGAATGCTTGAACAGTGCATAACTTGTACTTTGAATTTGATGAATATTGGCTCCTGAAAGAATGAGGAACACGAAAAATATTGTTGATAATCTGAAAAATCATGAAATTGATTCTTGAAGCAAGAAAAAGCAGTCAAAAAAAAAAAGAGAAGGAGCAATAGAAAAAGCCACGAGCCCTTAAAACCAAAAGGCAAGGGTAAAAAGGATCCAAGGCTTTGAGCATCAATGGATAGGAGGGCCCAAGGAAACAAAATCCAGGCCTAAGCGGCTAAACCAAGCTGTCCCTAACCATGTGCTTGTGGCATGCAGGTCCAAGTTACAAACTTGAGACTGAGTGGTTAAAGTCGTGATCCAAGGCAAACAGAGTGTGCTTAAGAGCTCTGGACACCTCTGACTGGGGACTTTAGCAAAGCTAAGTCACAATCTGAAAAGGTTCACCTAGTCATGTGTCTGTGACATTTATGTATCTGGTGGTAATACTGGAAAACAAAGTGCTTAGGGCCACGGCCAAGACTCATAAAATAACTGTGTTCAAGAATCAACATACTACACTAGGAGAGTCAATAATACTATCTGAATTCTGAGTTCCTATGGATGCCAATCATTCTGAAATTCAAAAGATAAAGGGAGATGCCAAACCTGTTCAGAAACAAAAAGCTACAAGCCCCGCTCATCTAATAAGAATCTGAGCTTCATTTAAAACTCTAAAATATTATTACTTCTTTATTTCTGTTAAAACCTATTTTATTTATCTAGTTGCTTGAGGACAAGCAACAGTTTAAGTTTGGTGTTGTGATGAACGGATATTTTATACGCTTTTTGGGGGTAATTTCATGTAGATTTCAGCATGTTTTAATTAGTTTTTAGTAGAATAATATTAGTTTTTAGGCAAAAATCATATTTCTGGACTTTACTATGAGTTTGTGTGTTTTTCTGTGATTTCAGGTATTTTCTGGCTGAAATTGAGGGAGCTGAGCAAAAATCTGAGTTAGGCTGAAAAAGGACTGCTGATGCTGTTGGATCCTGACCTCCCTGCACTCGAGATGGATTTTCTGGAGCTACAGGAGTCCAATTGGCGCGCTCCCAACGGCGTTGGAAAGTAGACATCCATGGCTTTCCAGCAATATATAATAGTCCATACTTTCACGAAGGTAGACGACGTAACTTGGCGTTGAACGCCAAGTACATGCTGCTGTCTGGAGTTAAACGCCAGAAAAACGTCATGATCTGGAGTTGAACGCCCAAAACACGTCATAACTTGGAGTTCAACTCCAAGAAAGGCCTCAACTCGTGGATAGCTCTAGTCCCAGCCCCAGCACACACAAAGTGGGCCCCAGAAGTGGATTTCTGCACCAATTATCTTAGTTTACTCATTTTCTGTAAACCTAGGTTACTAGTTTACTATTTAAACAACTTTTAGAGACTTATCTTGTACCTCATGACATTTTCAGATCTGAATTACATACTTTTTGACGGCATGAGTCTCTAAACTCCATTGTTGGGGGTGAGGAGCTCTGCAGCGTCTCAATGATTTAATACAATTCCTTTGTTTTCCATTCAAACACGCTTGTTCTTATCTAAGATGTTTATTCGCGCTTAACTATGGAGAAGGTGATGATCCGTGACACTCATCACCTTCCCCAATCCATGAACGTGTGCCTGACAACCACCTCCGTTCTACATCAGATTGAATGAGTATCTCTTAGATTCCTTAATCAGAATCTTCGTGGTATAAGCTGGATTGATGGCGGCATTCATGAGGATCCGGAAAGTCTAAACCTTGTCTGTGGTATTCCGAGTAGGATTCTGGGATTGAATGATTGTGACGAGCTTCAAACTCCTGAAGGCTGGGCGTTAGTGACAGACACAAAAGAATCAATGGATTCTACTCCAACCTGATTGAGAACCGACAGATGATTAGCCGTGCTGTGACAGAGCATAGGAACGTTTTCACTGAGAGGATGGGAAGTAGCCACTGACAATGGTGACACCCTACATAGAGCTTGCCATGGAAGGAGCCTTGCGTGTGTTGAAGGATTTCAAGGAAGAGTTGAAGTCAAAGGACAAAGCATCTCCAAAACTCCAACATATTCCCCATTACTGCACAACAAGTAACGCTATTATTCTCTATTATTTTTCTAATAATTTTAAAGACTTTGACTTCTTACAATTAAATCCAAATAACCTTATTGACCTCCTGACTAAGATTAATAAAATAAACATTGATTGCTTCAAACCAATAATCTCCGTGGGATCGACCCTTACTCACGTAAGGTATTACTTGGATGACCCAGTGCACTTGCTGGTTAGTTGTGCGAATCACAAATTCGTGCACCAAGTTTTTGTCGCCGTTGCCGGGGATTGTTGCGTTTGAACAATTGAAGGCTTATTTTATTTCTTAGATTAGGAATAATTTATTTTTGTTGTTATAGAGTCATCAAATTTTGATAGGATAGTTTCTTTTCAAAAATTTCTTTTCAAAAATATTATTTTTCTTAATTAATTGTTAATTTTTCGTAAGTTTAGTGTCTTATTCTAAGTTTGGTGTTAATTGCATATTTTATATTTTCTCTAAAAATCTCGTGTTAGTGTTCTTGGTTCTTCCTTGATCTTCAAGTTGTTCTTGATAGTTGGTTATCCCCTTTGGAACCTTTTTCAAAAATAATTTTCTTGGATTTAATCTTGTGCCAAACTTTGAGTTTGGTGTTTTCTTCTTAATCTTTTTATAATTTTGAAAATTTTATTAATGTTTTCTAAAAATTTTAAGTTTGGTGTTCTTCCTTTTGTTCTTGGTGTTCTTGTGAATCTTCAAGGTGTTCTTGAGTTTTCTTGTGTCTTGATCTTAAAATTTTTAAGTTTGGTGTTCCTTGGTGTTTTCCCTCCAAAAATTTTCGAAAATAAGGAGCATTGGATCTAAAAATTTTAAGTCTTGTGCCTTTTGTGTGTTTTTCTCTTTCATCATAAAATTCAGAAAAAAAATATCTTTTCTAACTAATTTTAAAACTACTTTTTCGAAATTTTTTATATAAATTTCAGATTTCAATTTCAAATTTTTTCGAAAAATTTTCACAAAATATTTTTAAAATTCTTTTTATATATTTCGTTTTATTTATTCCACTTTTATAAAATAAATAAAATCAACATATAAATTATCTCTTGTAATCCATTATGGAAGCAAGTAGGAATGAACAGTCCAAGAGGACTCTGGGGTCATATGCTAACCCCACTACTGCTTCATATGGGAGTAGTATCTGTATACCCTCCATTGGAGTTAGTAGCTTTGAGCTGAATCCTCAGCTCATTATCATGGTGCAGCAAAACTGCCAGTACTCTGGTCTTCCACATGAACAACCTACAGAGTTTCTGGCACAATTTCTGCAAATTGCTGATACAGTACATGATAAGGAAGTAGATCAGGATGTCTACAGATTATTACTGTTTCCATTTGCTGTAAAAGATCAAGCTAAGAGGTGGTTAAATAACCAGCCTAAGAACAGCATAAAAACATGGAAACAGCTGTCAGAAAAATTCCTGAATCACTATTTCCCTCCAAAACGGATGACACAGCTAAGGCTAAGCATCCAAGGCTTCAAACAAGGAGATAATGAATCCCTTTATGATGCCTGGGAGAGATACAGAGAGATGCTAAGAAAATGTCCCTCCGAAATGTTTTCAGAGTGGGTACAATTAGACATCTTCTACTATGGGCTTACAGAAAAAGCTCAGATTTCTCTAGACCAATCAGCTGGTGGATCTATACATATGAGAAAAACAATTGAAGAAGCTCAAGAGCTCATTGATACAGTTGCCAGAAATCAGCATCTGTACCTAAGCAGTGAACCTTCCATGAAAGAAGAAGCTAAAACAGTAACTGCTGAACCCAGTCCTGTGGATCAGGCTAATGAATTCAATCAGCAGTTAGACTTTCTAACTCAGCAGCTAGTCGAATTCAAGGAAATATTACAGGAAACAAGAATGGCTAACAGGAATATGGAAGTGCAATTAAAGCAGACAGAAAAGCAACTGTCAAAACAAATAGCAGAAGAATGCCAAGCAGTTCAATTAAGAAGTGGGAAAACATTAAATACCTCACTTCAAAGTAGCAGGAAGCCAAGAAATGAACAGATGTTTACTCAAAATCCCTCTGAGGACAATCAGAGCCCAGAGAGGAATGATGCTGGCGCTGAACGCCCAGACCATGCTCATTCCTGGCGTTCAACGCCAGAAACAAGCATGAATCTGGCGTTGAACACCCAAAGGGAACATGGTTCTGGCGTTCAAACGCCAGTAACAAATAAGGAAGAGGCGTCTAACGCCACTCCAGTTTCCACCCCTGGCATTCAAATGCCAGTGGGTGATCAGTCACATACAGGTGCTGATAACAACCCTTCTAAAAAGGCTTCCCAACCCACTTCTGTAGGTAATAAACCTGCAACAACTAAGGTTGAGGAATACAAAGCCAAAATGCCTTATCCTCAAAAACTCCGCCAAGCGGAACAGGATAAGCAATTTGCCCGCTTTGCAGACTATCTCAGGACTCTTGAAATAAAGATTCCGTTTGCAGAAGCACTTGAGCAAATACCCTCTTATGCTAAGTTCATGAAAGAAATCTTAAGTCATAAGAAGGATTGGAGGGAAACTGAAAAAGTCTACCTCACTGAAGAATGCAGTGCAGTCATTCTGAAAAGCTTACCTGAGAAGCTTAAAGATCCTGGGAGCTTTATGATACCATGCACATTAGAGGGTACTTGTACCAAGCAAGCTTTATGTGATCTTGGGGCAAGTATCAACCTAATACCAGCATCTACTATCAGAAAGCTTGGTTTAACTGAAGAAATCAAACCAACCAGGATATGTCTTCAACTTGCTGATGGCTCCATTAAATACCCATCAGGAGTGATTGAAGACATGATTGTCAAGGTTGGGCCATTCGCCTTTCCTACTGACTTTGTGGTGCTGGAAATGGAGGAGCACAAGAGTGCAACTCTCATTCTAGGAAGACCTTTCCTAGCAACTGGCCGAACCCTCATTGACGTTCAAAAAGGGGAAGTAACCTTGAGAGTCAATGAGGAGGATTTCAAGTTGAATGTTGTCAAAGCCAGGCAACATCCAGACACCCCAAATGACTGCATGAGTGTTGATATTATTGACTCTCTGGTAAGAGAGGTCAATATGGCTGAGAGTCTCGAATCAGAGCTAGAGGACATCTTTAAAGATGTTCAGCCTGATTTGGAGGAATCAGAGAAGATAAAAGAACCTCTGAAAATCCCTCAAGAAGAGGAGAAACCTCCAAAACCCGAACTCAAACCATTACCACCATCCCTGAAATATGCATTTCTGGGAGAAGGTGATACCTTTCCTGTAATTATAAGCTCTACCTTAGAGCCACAGGAAGAGGAAGCACTAATTCAAGTGCTAAGGACACACAAGACAGCTCTTGGGTGGTCCATTAGTGATCTTAGGGGCATTAGCCCAGCCAGATGCATGCACAAGATCTTACTGGAGGATGACGCCAAGCCAGTGGTTCAACCACAAAGGCGGCTGAATCCAGCTATGAAAGAAGTGGTGCAGAAAGAGGTCACTAAATTACTAGAGGCTGGGATTATTTATCCTATTTCTGACAGCCCCTGGGTGAGCCCTGTCCAAGTTGTCCCTAAGAAAGGAGGCATGACAGTGGTTCATAATGAAAAAAATGAACTGGTTCCTACAAGAACAGTTACAGGGTGGCGTATGTGCATTGATTATAGAAGGCTCAATACAGCCACCAGAAAGGATCATTTTCCTTTACCATTCATAGACCAGATGCTAGAAAGACTAGCAGGTCATGAATACTACTGCTTCCTGGATGGATATTCAGGTTATAATCAAATTGCAGTAGATCCCCAGGATCAGGAGAAAATGGCATTCACATGCCCATCTGGAGTATTTGCATACAGAAGGATGCCATTTGGCCTGTGCAATGCACCTGCAACCTTTCAGAGGTGCATGCTCTCAATTTTCTCTGATATGGTGGAAAAATTCCTGGAAGTCTTCATGGATGACTTTTCAGTATTTGGAGACTCATTCAGCTCCTGCCTTAACCATTTAGCACTTGTTCTGAAAAGATGCCAAGAGACTAACCTGGTTTTAAACTGGGAAAAATGTCACTTTATGGTGACTGAAGGAATTGTCCTTGGGCACAAAATTTCGAACAAGGGAATAGAGGTGGATCAAGCTAAGGTAGAAGTAATTGAAAAATTGCCACCACCTGCTAATGTTAAGGCAATCAGAAGCTTTCTGGGGCATGCAGGATTCTATAGGAGGTTTATAAAGGATTTTTCAAAAATCGCCAAACCTCTGAGCAACCTGCTAGCTGCAGACACGCCATTTATCTTTGATAAAGAGTGTCTGCAGGCATTTGAGACTCTGAAAGCTAAATTGGTTACAGCACCAATCATCTCTGCACCAGACTGGACATTACCATTTGAATTGATGTGTGATGCCAGTGACCATGCCATTGGTGCAGTGTTGGGACAAAGGCATGACAAACTTCTGCACGTCATTTATTATGCCAGCCGTGTTCTAAATGATGCACAGAAGAATTACACAACCACAGAAAAAGAGCTACTTGCAGTGGTTTACGCCATTGATAAATTCAGATCCTATTTAGTAGGATCAAAAGTGATTGTGTACACTGATCATGCTGCTCTTAAATATCTACTCACAAAGCAGGATTCAAAACCCAGACTCATAAGATGGGTATTGCTTCTGCAAGAGTTTGATATAGAAATAAGAGAAAAGGGACAGAGAATCAAGTAGCAGATCACCTGTCCCGAATAGAACCAGTGGAAGGGGCGTCCCTCCCTCTCACTAAGATCTCTGAAACCTTTCCAGATGAGCAACTGTTTGCCATCCAGGAAGTGCCATGGTTTGCAGACATTGCAAACTACAAGGCAGTGAGATTCATACCCAAAGAGTACAGTAGGGTGTAATCAAAGAAATTAATCACAGATGCAAAGTACTATCTTTGGGATGAACCATATCTCTTCAAGAGATGTGCAGACGGAGTAATCCATAGATGTGTGCCTAAGGAAGAAGCGCAAAAGATTTTATGGCACTGCCATGGATCACAGTATGGAGGACATTTTGGAAGTGAGCGAACAGCCACAAGAGTCCTCCAAAGTGGCTTCTACTGGCCCACTCTCTATAAAGATTCCCGAGCATTTGTGCTTAATTGTGACAGTTGCCAAAGATCAGGCAACCTACCCCACAGTTATGCCATGCCTCAACAAGGGATATTGGAGATTGAGTTGTTTGATGTATGGGGCATTGACTTCATGGGACCTTTCCCACCATTATACTCAAACACTTATATTCTGGTGGCAGTGGATTATGTATCCAAGTGGGTGGAGGCTATTGCAACACCCACTAATGACACTAAAACAGTGTTAAAATTCCTCCAGAAACATATCTTCAGCAGATTTGGTATCCCTAGAGTATTAATCAGTGATGGGGGCACTCATTTCTGCAATAAACAACTTTACTCTGCTCTGGTACGTTATGGAGTTAGCCACAGGGTAGCTACTCCATATCACCCACAAACTAATGGGCAAGCTGAAGTCTCAAATAGAGAACTTAAAAGAATCCTGGAACGGACTGTAATTAACCGTAGAAGGGATTGGGCAAGAAGCTTGGATGATGCTCTGTGGGCATACAGAACAGCATTCAAGACCCCCATAGGGACCTCTCCATACCAGCTTGTGTATGGAAAGGCATGTCACTTGCCAGTGGAACTGTAACACAAGGCCTACTGGGCAACCAGATTCCTGAACCTTGATGCCAAGTTAGCTGGAGAAAGACGATTGCTCCAGTTAAATGAGCTAGAGGAATTTAGACTCAATGCTTTCGAGAATGCAAAAATTTACAAGGAGAAAGCAAAAAGATGGCATGATAAGAAATTGTCATCCAGAGTCTTTGAGCCAGGGCAGAAAGTTCTGCTATTTAATTCAAGGCTCAAATTATTCCCCGGGAAATTAAAATCCCGGTGGAGAGGTCCATATGTAATTACAAGTGTTTCACCATATGGATACATAGAACTTCAGGATAATGACTCTAACAAAAAGTTCATTGTTAATGGACAAAGAGTTAAACATTATCTTGAAGGTAATTTTGAGCAAGAATGCTCAAGACTGAGACTTAATTGAAGATCAGTAATAGTCCAACTAATGACATTAAAGAAGCGCTTGCTGGGAGGCAACCCAGCCAATCACAAAATTTAATTTTATTCATTTTTCTAATAAATTAAAGTTTTACAGGTAAATGCTACAGTATCTTCAAAAGGTGAAATAGCAATTGGTTGAAGTCACAGAGTTACAGGGAAATTTGGAAGCTCACTGGCGTGAAAAAGCCAGTAAGAAACACTTTGGGCGTTGAACGCCCAAAAGAAGCACCCACTGGGCGTTTAACGCCAGTAAGGGTAGCCATCTGGGCGTTAAACGCCAGAAAGGAGCATCTTCTGGGCGTTAAACGCCAGAAAGAAGCACCTTCTGGGCGTTTAACGCCAGACTGCTAGCATCCTGGGCGTTCAGAAAAACGCCCAGTGACAAAGGACTTCCTGGCGTTCAACGCCAGAAAGAAGCATCAGCTGGGCGTTGAACGCCCAGGAGAAGCAACAATTGGGCGTTAAACGCCCAAAACATGCATCGTTTGGGCGTTTAACGCCAGGATGGTGGGAGGAGGTAAAAATTCGTTTTTAATCCTAATTTTTCTAAATTTTTATGTTTCAATTCATGATTTCTTACATAAACATGTTCCAAATTGTCATCCATCATATCAAGTTAGTTTTCTAAAAACCCTGATTTCTAAAATTCCATGTTTCAAAAAATTTTAAATATATCTTAATCCAAAAAAACAAATGGTTTTCCAATCCAATCCAACTTTTTTAAGTATGTTTTCAAAACTCAATTATATTTTTTAAAATCTTTTTCAAAATTAAAAATTCGGATCTATCTTTTAATTATTAGTTAATTTTTTTTTAAAAAACTATATCTTTTTCTTATCATATCTATCTTTTACAAATCATATCTTATATCTTATCTTTTCCTATTTTCGAAAATTACCCACCCCCTCCCTATATTTTGAATTCGGCGCCCCCCTCCTCATCACCATCAAACACTTGCTCTCCTCCTATCCCTCTTCTTTCTTCCCTCTTGCTTGAGGACAAGCAAAGCTCTAAGTTTGGTGTGTTTTATCCGTGATCACAAAAACATACCCACTAAAGATCATGGCTCCTAAAGGAAAACAACCCAACCCAAGAGGCAAGAAAGAGAACACTCCAAAGCCACTTTGGAATCAAGGGAAGTTCTTAACTAAAGAACATTCAGACCATTACTACAAGATAATGAGTCACAGATCAGTGATCCCGGAAGTCAGATTTGATCTAAAAGAAGATGAATATCCGGAGATCCAAGAGCAAATCCGAAACAGGCATTGGGAAATTCTGGCCAATCCTGAAACGAAAGTGGGAAGGAACATGGTTCAGGAGTTCTATGCTAATCTATGGCAGACAGACAGGCAAAGAATAATTGGAGCTGCTCTCTTTGACCATCGGACCTTAGTCAGAGGAAAGATCGTTCATACCAATTCTGACAAGATCAGGGAGATATTTAAGCTTCCACAACTGAAAGATGACCCAGACTCCTTTAATAGGAGAATGATGAGGGTAAATAAAGGGCTGGACAAGATTCTGGAGGATATATGCATCCCTGGAGCCAAGTGGACCACCAGCACGACTGGCATCCCAGTTCAACTCAAAAGGGAAGATCTAAAACCAGTAGCCAGAGGTTGGCTAGATTTCATAGGGCGTTCCATATTGCCCACCAGCAACCGTTCTGAAGTCACTATTAAAAGAGCAGTAATGATTCACTGCATCATGTTGGGAAAAGAAGTAGAAGTCCATCAGCTGATCTCATGTGAGCTATACAAAATAGCAAACAGGAATTCTAAGGACGCCAGATTGGCCTATCCAAGCCTAATTTCTATGCTCTGCAAAGATGCTGGAGTAAAGATGGGAATAACAGAATATATCCTAATTGAAAAGCCCATTACTGGAATATCAATGGTCAGACAACAGCAACAAGATGATTCAACCAAGAGGAGAGCACAAGAAGCCCTCCCAGAGCTGCCTCAATTCGAATATTGGGAACATCTTGAGGCTTCTATTTCCAAATTGCAAGAAGCTATGGACCAAATAAAGGAAGAACAGAATAATCAAAGTAGCATGCTTTGCAAACTGCTCAAGGAACAGGAAGAACAAGGGCGTGATCTAAGGGAGCTGAAGCGCCAAAAATTAATCCTTGAACAACACCCCACAGATTAGAGGAACATCTATTCCTCAAAACAACAGGTTGCTGAGTTCCAATTTTTCTGCTTTAGCTTAGTGATAGTATTATTATAGAAATTCACCTTAGGAGATATTTAGTAGTAATTAGTATGCCTATTTTGATTTTATTTCCAATTAAGCTATAATTTATTTTTCTCATCATCATCAGGCATGAATAAAGTAGTAGATTTTTTTTTAGAATAAAGAAGTAATCTATATTTTTCGAGTTCTTAATAATAAAAATTATAATTAATTATGTGTGGTGGCAATACTTTTTGTTCTCTGAATGAATGCTTGAACAGTGCATAACTTGTACTTTGAATTTGATGAATATTGGCTCCTGAAAGAATGAGGAACACGAAAAATATTGTTGATAATCTGAAAAATCATGAAATTGATTCTTGAAGCAAGAAAAAGCAGTCAAAAAAAAAAGAGAAGGAGCAATAGAAAAAGCCACGAGCCCTTAAAACCAAAAGGCAAGGGTAAAAAGGATCCAAGGCTTTGAGCATCAATGGATAGGAGGGCCCAAGGAAACAAAATCCAGGCCTAAGCGGCTAAACCAAGCTGTCCCTAACCATGTGCTTGTGGCATGCAGGTCCAAGTTACAAACTTGAGACTGAGTGGTTAAAGTCGTGATCCAAGGCAAACAGAGTGTGCTTAAGAGCTCTGGACACCTCTGACTGGGGACTTTAGCAAAGCTAAGTCACAATCTGAAAAGGTTCACCTAGTCATGTGTCTGTGACATTTATGTATCTGGTGGTAATACTGGAAAACAAAGTGCTTAGGGCCACGGCCAAGACTCATAAAATAACTGTGTTCAAGAATCAACATACTACACTAGGAGAGTCAATAATACTATCTGAATTCTGAGTTCCTATGGATGCCAATCATTCTGAAATTCAAAAGATAAAGGGAGATGCCAAACCTGTTCAGAAACAAAAAGCTACAAGCCCCGCTCATCTAATAAGAATCTGAGCTTCATTTAAAACTCTAAAATATTATTACTTCTTTATTTCTGTTAAAACCTATTTTATTTATCTAGTTGCTTGAGGACAAGCAACAGTTTAAGTTTGGTGTTGTGATGAACGGATATTTTATACGCTTTTTGGGGGTAATTTCATGTAGATTTCAGCATGTTTTAATTAGTTTTTAGTAGAATAATATTAGTTTTTAGGCAAAAATCATATTTCTGGACTTTACTATGAGTTTGTATATTTTTCTATGATTTCAGGTATTTTCTGGCTGAAATTGAGGGAGCTGAGCAAAAATCTGAGTTAGGCTGAAAAAGGACTGCTGATGCTGTTGGATCCTGACCTCCCTGCACTCGAGATGGATTTTCTGGAGCTACAGGAGTCCAATTGGCGCGCTCCCAACGGCGTTGGAAATTAGACATCCATGGCTTTCCAGCAATATATAATAGTCCATACTTTGCACGAAGGTAGACGACGTAACTTGGCGTTGAACACCAAGTACATGCTGCTGTCTGGAGTTAAACGCCAGAAAAACGTCATGATCTGGAGTTGAACGCCCAAAACACGTCATAACTTGGAGTTCAACTCCAAGAAAGGCCTCAACTCGTGGATAGCTCTAGTCCCAGCCCCAGCACACACAAAGTGGGCCCCAGAAGTGGATTTCTGCACCAATTATCTTAGTTTACTCATTTTCTGTAAACCTAGGTTACTAGTTTACTATTTAAACAACTTTTAGAGACTTATCTTGTACCTCATGACATTTTCAGATCTGAATTACATACTTTTTGACGGCATGAGTCTCTAAACTCCATTGTTGGGGGTGAGGAGCTCTGCAGCGTCTCAATGATTTAATACAATTCCTTTGTTTTCCATTCAAACACGCTTGTTCTTATCTAAGATGTTTATTCGCGCTTAACTATGGAGAAGGTGATGATCCGTGACACTCATCACCTTCCCCAATCCATGAACGTGTGCCTGACAACCACCTCCGTTCTACATCAGATTGAATGAGTATCTCTTAGATTCCTTAATCAGAATCTTCGTGGTATAAGCTGGATTGATGGCGGCATTCATGAGGATCCGGAAAGTCTAAACCTTGTCTGTGGTATTCCGAGTAGGATTCTGGGATTGAATGACTGTGACGAGCTTCAAACTCCTGAAGGCTGGGCGTTAGTGACAGACACAAAAGAATCAATGGATTCTACTCCAACCTGATTGAGAATCGACAGATGATTAGCCGTGCTGTGACAGAGCATAGGAACGTTTTCACTGAGAGGATGGGAAGTAGCCACTGACAACGGTGACACCCTACATAGAGCTTGCCATGGAAGGAGCCTTGCGTGTGTTGAAGGATTTCAAGGAAGAGTTGAAGTCAAAGGACAAAGCATCTCCAAAACTCCAACATATTCCCCATTACTGCACAACAAGTAACGCTATTATTCTCTATTATTTTTCTAATAATTTTAAAGACTTTGACTTCTTACAATTAAATCCAAATAACCTTATTGACCTCCTGACTAAGATTAATAAAATAAACATTGATTGCTTCAAACTAATAATCTCCGTGGGATCGACCCTTACTCACGTAAGGTATTACTTGGATGACCCAGTGCACTTGCTGGTTAGTTGTGCGAATCACAAATTCGTGCACCAGCAGCCCAACACAGAGAGGCATAACAATAACCAGTCATAGAAGTTCAAATTAACAAGCAATGAAAATCATAAACACATGCAAGCAATCACAAATAATTCACAACACCGAACTAAATGCAAAATATGCAAACAAGGATGATGCATGCCTAGTCCTATCGCAGGTAATGAGCTCATTTGTCGGTTTCGACCCACACCCGATGCAATCCAACTCACAAGTCGGATAAGGTATTCCAGTGACATAACCTCTGCAAGTTTCTACTTCTTGCAGGCGCTGATTCTACAGCTGAAGTATGTCTAACATGACCTCTGCAAGTACTTGCAGGTGCTGATTCTCCAGCTGAAGCATGTGATCCCTTCTCCTAGAAGCCATTCCATATTTACGAGCGTCCCCGCACAATCACAAACAAAGCCCATGACTTATTAACATTTATCCTTCGGCACCTTAATCATATTATCGTCACCCTTTCGTGACCTTCCCATAATCAAACTTGCTGGTTTATCTTCTCTTTTTCTTTTAAAACCACAACCACATCTTTATGACATTCTCTAAAATCTTTAAAACAATTTTACTTAAACCAATTCTTCTTTCAAAAGACAAAGAGAAACCATTTATTAGTCAAACCCCTTAGCAAAGCCTTTATACTCTAGGGGAGCGACAACCAATCTCATTAGAAATCATAACAATCATTGTTTTCTTAAATTGAATTAATCGAACAAAGTTTCTAAATCAAATAAAAACCAAATCATACAAATCAGAAGTTTCGAACCCATGCCAAAATAAAAACCAATCCAGTTTTATCCTTAAAATTAATTCTTTAACTTTTTCAAAGACGTCGCAAAATGAAATCATTCAATCAACATTTAATTACTTTTAAAGTTCACTAAAACTCCTCCGAATGAAATTTTTAAGTCAAATTCAAAATATAAAACCTTTTCATATTGAAATCGACCTAAAAACATAGTACTTCTCTTAAGTAAATTTAAAATCATAAAATAATTATTTTCTAAATAAATCGAATTCCAAACATATACTTTTCTTAAATGAATTAAACTCGAAACATAACTATTTTTTTAATAAATCAAAAATCAAATAGTACAACTTCTCAAATCCAATCTTTTTCTAAATAACATTTCAAACAAAGTCTTAAGTTTTATAACAAAATTTTGGCAGCATCTCCTCTAAAACTCGGACTTTGCCACCCTTCTCGAATCCCATTCAAACTATTTCTCAAACTCTTTCAAATCGTTTCCAATAAATCAAAACCTTTCTTAATATCAAAATATTTATAAAATCAACTCAATTAAAAATCCAACCGTTTCTAAAATCAAACCATTTTCATATCTCAAATCATATCATTAATTCATCAATTCATTTCTTATTAAGTCTCAATGTCATCATCAAATCTCACCAATTTCACTTGATTACTAACAATATTCAAGCCCCGAATTCATTAAAATAATTCAGTTCTTGGCAGCACTTAAACCGATCAAATCCCAAATTAGTCACAAATATCAATATATCACGAAAATTTAACATAAATTCAGTCAAATTCAATCAATTATCAATCAAATGAACATTCACTTATCAAGTTTACATTCAATTATTATAAAATTATCAAACCCTACTTCCGTACGAAATCAAAACAACGGAAGCTCCGAAAAAGCTTTCTGACTTAGGTGTTGAAGAAGAAAACGTCAGAAATTGTCTGTGCCTCCTAGAATTTCAATTGGATAAACTCAAAGGAAAGGAGAGCTATATCACTGTCAGCTTCTACTAAACAAAAGTGATGCCAACGTGTAAAGGAGAAAGATACGAACACTTTTATCGAATTAGATTTTTTATTAGAGTTACGAATCTCAAAAAATTGAAGCCGGAAATTTATGGCATCCATGTAAACTCATGTTCTCTCTATTCTTTCCTCTCTTTCAGTGGTGAAAAGGAAATATAAGGGGTGGTGGTGATGATTATATAGTTAATAGTGGGCCACGTGTCATTAAAGGGGTTGGGTGTCGTAGTTTTAAACTGATGAGTCAGCTATTCAAGTTATAAATATCTTAAACGGATAATTATGAAAATTGGATATATTAAAACATAAGTAATAATATATATGAGTTACTTATATAAATGACATTAACAACATAACGATAAAAAATATACGGTGGAACATTAGCAAAACCAAGCTCACCCAAAAATACCAATATCCACTCATATCGACGGATTTTGAACTCGATAATAATAATATTAACTAAAAATTATTTTAATCAAAGCGAATAAAAAATATTAATAATAGTAATAATAATTTTATCACTTCTCAAACTATCTTGTAATAAAAGTTATATAAAAATCTTTATTAATTTAAATTCTAGTTATCATAAAATAAATTATGTAAAATATCTTATTATAGAAAAATTATATAATAACTTTAATTTAACCAAATTCAAATGATAATAATGATTATAAAAATTAATTTAATTTTATCTAATAAAATAATTTCTAAGAAATAGTTGAGATTAATAGAATAAATATAATTAAGTAAAATTTTAATAATCATAAATTTTTTTAATTATTTTGGTAAAATAGATTTTTTAAAAATAAAATCTCAACAGATATAATAATTCATAAATAACTTAACTATTTAATTTTTAAAAACTTAGGATGTTACATTCTACCCACCTTATAAAAATTTTTGTCCTCTAAAATTGATATAAGATGGAAAAGATTCATAGTAAGTTTTCTTTCAAACATGTCAAAGAAAAATAGATAGATTTAAATGTTCAGTTTTCAAACATGAGAAAAATAATATCGTGTGAAAATGATTGAAAAAGTATAGTATGGTACAGAAGTTGTATGATAGGTTTAATGCAAATTAAACTTAAAATCTGAGGACTTGTAATTTTAACAAATAAGCTCATGTTTGAATAAAGAAATCCAAAATCCGGAAAGAAAAAGGTTGAACATCACGGATAATAGTTACAAGAATTCAAAAAGATGAGTAGAATCGAAATCAATCAGGAGTACACAAAATACAAAATTCGTCAAAAAGAGAGTTAAATTGTACCCTAAAGAGAAATATGAGAAAAGGAACTTGAATAGGAATAATAAAAGAAAAGGTCGCAGGAAAAGTCAAAGCAAAGTCTAGCTGAATTACCAGGTTCACAAATATAGATAACCAAAGTCAATGTCAATATTTTTGAAGAACCAAAGATTGATTATTGCTCCAAATCTAGCTCAAGATCGAAGGGTACAAGATTGGAGAAAAGTATGAACAATGATATAAATTGATACTCCAGAAAGATTCAGGCAAACACTCATAAATACAATTAAGCAAGGATATATATGAAGAATGGAGTATATCTACAAAATGATCAGATCATAATTCAAGAAAGAAATTCAAAGCAAGGAACTTCAACGAGAATAGAAAGAAGGAGCGATGTGCTAACTCACGCAACTCAAGCAAGATTCAGAAGTCAAAATTAGGCAAGAAAAGCAACCTCTAACGTTCCTAAACCTCGTAATCCGCTTTACCTATTATTTTTATTTTGTCTATGATAAACTGTTACTGTTTCTATGTACACAAATCATCAGTATTAAGATGGCCAAACCTAATACCATGAGAGATGCAACAGTCGACCAACAATATTAATTAATAAACAATTATGCATTTGAAACTCAAACTTTTGTCATTAGGATAAGTCTTACTGCATGATAGACACTCAGAGTATACAGTGAAGCATAGTCAGTCCATTCCCAAGGCTCTAGCAAGAACGACCTGCTCTGATACCATAATGTAGCTCCCTTACTATCAGAATGTCACGCTTTCGGGTGCGCCACTTTGCTAACGGGGGTATTACGACGACTTTCATATATTAAATAATAAGGTATGAGCCTTTACGCGTAAATCTATCAATAGTTTCACAAAAAAAAAAACTTAAAAATTTTTTCAACAAGAACAAACAACACATATTCACCTACTAAATACTAATAATACATTATAGTATTACATACAAAAGCAATTACAAAACCTACCCCTCTGAATAAAACTCTAACTAACAAGGCGAGGGGAAAATAAAATTCTAACAACTCAACTCATAAACATAATCTTCTATACTCCTGTAATTCCGCACTAAATCTTCACACCTGTAGGTGAAATGGATGGAAATAGGGGATAAGAACTGAGGAGTTCTTAGTAGGATCGAGGATAGATAATTAAATTCATATTATTACAATTCAGACATTCACAGCCCGACACCGGGAGTCAGAACAATAACCAGTCATAGAAGTTCAAATTAACAAATAATGAAAATCACAAATATACACAAGCAATAACAAAAAATTCACAACACCGAACCAAATACAAAATATGCAAACAAGGAAGATGCATGCCTGGTCCTATCGTAGGTAATGAGCTCATTTGTCGGTTTCGACCCGCACCCAATGCAATCCAACTTGCAAGTCAGATAAGGAATTCCAACAACATAACCTTTGCAAGTTTCTACTTCTTGTAGGCGCTTGATGAGCGGATAATTTATACGCTTTTTGGCATTGTTTTTAGATAGTTTTTAGTAAGTTTAAGCTACTTTTAGGGATGTTTTCATTAGTTTTTATGTTAAATTCACATTTCTGGACTTTACTATGAGTTTGCGTGTTTTTCTGTGATTTCAGGTAAATTCTGGCTGAAATTGAGGGACTTGAGCAAAACTCTGAAGAAGGCTGACAAAAGGACTGCTGATGCTGTTGGAATCTGACCTCCCTGCACTCGAAATGAATTTTCTGGAGCTACAGAACTCCAATTGGCGCGCTCTCAACGGCGTTGGAAAGTAGACATCCAGGGCTTTCCAGCAATATATAATAGTCCATACTTCATTCGGAGATTGACGACGTAACTTGGCGTTGAACGCCAAGTACATGCTGCTGTCTAGAGTTAAACGCCAGAAAAACGTCATGATCCGGAGTTGAACGCCCAAAACACGTCATAACTCGGAGTTCAACTCCAAGAGAAGCCTCAGCTCGTGGATTGATCAAGCTCAGCCCAAGCATACACCAAGTGGGCCCCGGAAGTGGATTTATGCATCAATTACCTACTCATGTAAACCCTAGGAGCTAGTTTATTATAAATAGAACATTTAACTATTGTATTAGTTGTCTTTGATCATTCGGTCTTGTGACCACAGGGGGCTGGCCATTCGGCCATGCCTGAACCTTTTACTTATGTATTTTCAACGGTGGAGTTTCTGCACACCATAGACTAAGGGTGTGGAGCTCTGCTGTACCTCAAGTATTAATGCAATTCTATTCTCTTTTATTCAAATCTCTCTTATTCTTATTCCAAGATATTCATTCGTACCCAAGAACATGATGAATGTGATGATTAAGTAACCCTCATTATCATTCTCACTTATGAACGCACGTGATTGACAACCACTTCCGTTCTACATGCAACAGAGCTTGAATGTGTATCTCTTAGATTCCCCAACAGAATCTTCGTGGTATAAGCTAGATAGATGGCGGCATTTATGAGGATCCGGAAAGTCTCACCTTGTCTGTGGTATTCCGAGTGGGATCCTGGGAATCCGGAAAGTCTAACCTTGTCTGTGGTATTCCGAGTAGGATTCCGGTAATGAATGACTGTGACGTGCTTCAGACTCGCAAGTGCTGGGCGTTAGTGACAGACGCAAAAGAATCAAGGGATTCTATTCCAGTAGGAGCGGGAACCAACCAGTGATTAGCCGTGCTGTGACAGAGTGCGTGAGCGTAGTTTTCACTGCGAGGATGGGATGTAGCCTTCGGCCAGGTGATGCCTCCAGACGATTAGCCATGCGAGTGACAGCCGCAGAGGATCATTTTCCCGAGAGGATTCAAAGTAGCCATCGTCGAACGGTGAACCCCTATACACAGCTTGCCATGGAAAGGAGTAAGAAGGATTGAGTTGAAGCAGTAGGAAAGCAGGCGTCCTTGAGCCATACAGTATCTCCATTCGCTTATCTGAAATTCCCACCAATGAATCTGCATGAGTACTCTACCCCTTTTAATTATTTCTATTTTCTTATTTCTATTTTCAAAAACCCATAAACCAATTTAATCTGCCTAACTGAGATTTACAAGGTGACCATAGCTTGCTTCATACCAACAATCTCTGTGGGATCGACCCTTACTCGCGTAAGGTTTATTACTTGGACGACCCAGTACACTTGCTGGTTAGTTGAACGGAGTTGTGTCCACTCGTGCCAATTTCAAATTCCATAATTTTACAATGAGTGCAACTTAAAGAATAAGGATCACAATTTCGTCCACCAAGTTTTTGGCGCCGTTGCCGGGGATTGTTCGAGTATGGACAACTGGCGGTTCATCTTGTTGCTCAGATTAGGTAATTTTCTTTTCAAAAATCTTTTTCAAAAATTTTTTTTCTTTTTCGTTTTTCCAAAAATGTTTTTCAAAAAAAAAAATTATTAATAAAAATACAAAAAAAATCATAAAATCATAAAAATCAAAAATATTTTGTGTTTCTTATTTGAGTCTTGAGTCAATTTTAAGTTTGGTGTCAATTGCATGCTTTAAAAATCTTTCCTTGCATTTTTCGAAAATCTCATGCATTCATAGTGTTCTTCATGATCTTCAAGTTGTTCTTGACAAGTCTTCTTGTTTGATCTTGATGATTTCTTGTTTTGTGTCTTTTCTTGTTTTTCATGTGCATCTTTGCATTCATATTTTTCATGCATTAAAGATTTCTAAGTTTGGTGTCTTGCATGTTTTCTTTGCATTAAAATTTTTTCAAAAATATGTTCTTGATGTTCATCATGATCTTCAAAGTGTTCTTGGTGTTCATCTTGACATTCATAGCATTCTTGCATACATTCATTGTTTTGATCTAAAAATTTCATGCATTGAGTATTTTTGTTGTTTTTCTCTCTCATAATTAAAAATTTAAAAATCAAAAAAATATCTTTTCCTTATTTTCCTCCAAAATTTCGAAATTTTGGGTTGACTTGGTCAAAAATTTTTCAAAATTAGTTGTTTCTCACAAGTCAAGTCAAAATTTCAATTTTAAAAATCTTATCTTTTCAAAATCTTTTTCAAAAATCATATCTTTTTCATTTTTTTTATAATTCTCGAAAATTTCAAAAATCTTTTTCAAAATATTTTCAAAATCTTTTTCTTATCTTTTATATTATATTTTCGAAAATTAGCTAACAATTAATGTGATTGGTTCAAAAATTTGAAGTTTGTTACTTTCTTGTTAAGAAAGGTTCAATCTTTAAGTTCTAGAGTCTTATCTTGTAGTTTCTTGTTAGTTAGTCAATTTTAAAATTAAATCTTTTTATCTTTTCTCTTATCTTTTTTCAAAATTTTATCTTTTTTAAAATTTGATTTCAAAATATCTTATCTAACTTCTTATCTTCTTATCTTTTTCAAAATTTGATTTCAAATCTTTTTCAATCAACTAACTAACTTTTTGTTTGTTTCTTATCTTTTTCAAAACCACCTAACTACTTTTCCCTCTCTAATTTTCGAAAATTCTCCCTCTCTTTTTCAAAAAATTCTTTTTGTTTTAAATTTTAATTTTAATTATATTTTGTCTTTGATTTTCGAAAATTACTAACCTCTTTTTCAAAAATTATTTTCGAAATCTCCCTTCTCTTTTCTTCTTCTATTTAATTATTTAATTACTAACACTTCTCTTCATCTCTCTTCATCCAAAAATCCGAATCCCCATCTCCATTCTTCAAACCCCTTTCTTCTTCTACTAACATAAGGGAATCTCTATACTGTGACATAGAGGATTCCTCTTTCTTTTCTTGTTTTCTTCTCTTTCATATGAGCAGGAACAGGGAAAAAGGCACTCTTGTTGAAATTGATCCAGAACCTGAAAGGACTCTGAAGAGAAAATTAAGAGAAGCTAAATTACAACAATCCAGAAACAACCTTTCAGAAATTTTCGAACAAGAGAAGGACATGGCAGCCGAAAATAATAATAATAATGCAAGGAGAATGCTTGGTGACTTCACAATGCCAACGTCCAAGTTTGATGGAAGAAGCATCTCCATTCCTGCCATTGGAGCCAATAACTTTGAGCTTAAGCCTCAATTAGTTGCATTAATGCAACAAAACTGCAAGTTTTATGGACTTCCATCTGAAGATCCTTATCAGTTTTTAACTGAGTTCTTGCAGATCTGTGAGACTGTAAAGACGAATGGAGTTGATCCTGAAGTCTACAGACTCATGCTTTTCCCTTTTGCTGTAAGAGACAGAGCTAGAATATGGTTGGATTCACAACCTAAGGATAGCCTAGACTCCTGGGATAAGCTGGTCACAGCCTTCTTGGATAAATTCTTTCCTCTTCAAAAGCTGAGCAAGCTGAGAGTGGATGTTCAAACCTTCAAACAAAAAGATGGTGAATCCCTCTATGAAGCTTGGGAAAGATACAAGCAGCTGACCAAAAGATGTCCATCTGACATGTTTTCAGAATGGACCCTATTAGATATATTCTATTATGGTCTATCTGAATTTTCGAAAATGTCATTGGACCATTCTGCAGGTGGATCTATTCACCTGAAGAAAACGCCTGAAGAGGCTCAAGAACTCATTGACATGGTTGCAAACAACCAATTCATGTATACCTCTGAGAGGAATTCCGTGAATAATGGGATACCTCAGAAGAAAGGAGTTCTTGAAATTGATGCTCTGAATGCCATATTGGCTCAGAACAAAATGTTGACTCAACAGGTCAACGTAATCTCTCAAAATCTGAATGGATTGCAACATGCATCCAACAGTACTAGAGAGGTAGCTTCTGAAGAAGCTTATGATCCTGAGAACCCTGCCATGGCAGAGGTTAATTACATGGGTGAACCCTATGGAAACACCTATAACCCATCATGGAGAAATCATCCAAATTTCTCCTGGAAGGATCAACAAAAGCCTCAACAAGGCTTTAACAATGGTGGACGCAATAGGCTGAGCAATAGTAAGCCATATCCATCATCTTCTTAGCAACAGACAGAGAATTCAGAACAAAACACTTCTAATTTAGCCAATATTGTCTCTGATCTGTCAAAGGCCACTTTCAGTTTCATGAATGAAACAAGATCCTCCATTAGAAATTTGGAGGCACAAGTGGGCCAGCTGAGTAAGAAAGTTATTGAAACTCCTCCCAGTATTCTCCCAAGCAATACAGAAGAGAATCCAAAAGGAGAGTGCAAAGCCATTGACATAGTCAATATGGCCGAATGCACAAGGGAGGAAGAGGATGAAAATCCTAGTGAGGAAGACCTCCTGGGACATCCCTCAAGCAAGAAGGAGTTTCCTATTAAGGATCCAAAGGAATCTGAGGCTCATAGAGAGACCATAGAGATTCCGTTAAATCTCCTTCTGCCATTCATGAGCTTTGAAGACTATTCTTCCTCTGAAGAGGATGAAGATGTGACTGGAGAGCAAGTTGCTCAATATTTAGGAGCTATCATGAAGCTGAATGCCAAGCTGTTTGGTAATGAGACTTGGGAAAGTGAACCTCCCTTGCTCATTAGTGAACTGGATACTTGGATTCATAAAACTCTACCCCAAAAGAAACAAGATCCTGGCAAGTTCTTAATACCTTGTACCATTGGCACCATGAGCTTTGAAAAAGCTCTATGTGATCTAGGGTCAGGGATAAATCTTATGCCACTCTCTATAATGGAGAAGCTGGGGATCGTTGAGGTACAACCTGCCTTGTTCTCATTACAATTGGCAGACAAGTCAGTGAGACAAGCTTATGGATTAGTGGAGGATGTGCTAGTAAAGGTTGAAGGCCTTTACATCCCTGCTGATTTCATAATCTTAGACACTAGGAAGGAAGAGGATGATTGCATCATCCTTGGAAGACCTTTCCTAGCCACAGCAGGAGCTGTGATAGATGTCAACAGAGGTGAGTTAGTCCTTCAATTGAATGGGGACTACCTTGTGTTTAAGGCACATGGCCATCCCTCTGTGACAGAAGAGAGTAAGCATGAAGAGCTTCTCTCAGTTCAGAGTCAAGAAGAACCCACACAGTCAAACTCTAAGTTTGGTGTGGTGAGGCCACAACCAAACTCTAAGTTTGGTGTTAAGACCCCATATCCAAACTCTAAGTTTGGTGTTGGGACTACACTAACATTGACCTGATCACCTTGTGGCTCCATGAGAGCCACTGTCAAGCTATTGACATTAAAGAAGCGCTTGTTGGGAGGCAACCCAATTTTATTTATCTAATTTTTATTTTATTGTTATTTTGTGTTTTATTAGGTACATGATCATGAGGAGTCACGAAAAAAATCAAAAAAATTAAAAACAGAGTCAAAAACAGAAGAAAAAAATTTTTCACCCTGGAGGACGCACGGGCTGGCGTTCAACGCCAGTAAGGTGCATCTGGCCGGCGTTCAACGCCAGAACAGAGCACCATTATGGCGCTGAACGCCAGAAACAAGCAACATCCTCGCGCTGAACGCCAGGAATGTGCCCAGAGAGGAAAAACTGGCGCTGAACGCCAGTAACAAGCATGAAACTGGCGTTCAACGCCAGAAACATGCTTTACATGGGCGTTGAACGCCCAGAACGTGCACCAATGGGCGTTTAAACGCCAAAATGGTGTGCAAAGGCATTTTACATGCCTATTTGGTGCAGGGATGGAATTCTTTGACACCTCAGGATCTGTGGACCTCACAGAATCCCCACCTACCTCGCCCTCTCTCTTTCCATTCATGGTCATCCCTTCTGTTTTCCATTCACCACCCACATTTATCCACTCTTCCCCATACACCCCACCTACCTTTACAATTCAACTTCTCTTTCCCACCCAATCCCACCCATATCGCCGAATCCATCTCCCTTCACTCTCCTCCATTTTCTTCTTCTTCTTCTTCTTCTACGCTTCTTTCTTCTCTTGCTCAAGGGCGAGCAATATTTTAAGTTTGGTGTGGTAAAAGCATAGCTTTTTTGCTTTTCCATTACCATTAATGGCACCTAAGGCCAGAGAAACCTCAAAGGGAAGACAAAAGCTTCCACCTCTGAGTCTTGGGAAATGGAAAGACTATAAGCCGTCATAGCTCAGTGGTAGAACATGTGGCTTCAAATCAAGAGATCCCTGAGATACCTCAGGGGATAAGTTATCCTCCACACAAATATTGGAAGCAACTAAGGGTAGAAACACCAAAATTACTAGGAATCATTCAACAGAAGCAAGGAAGAGACATAGAGGAGCTCAAAAAGCACCATTGGACCTTCAAGAAGGCGCCACCCTCACTCAGGTGGATTCATTCCTTGTTCTTTATTTCTTTCTGTTTTCGGTTTTTAATGTTGTGTTTATCTATGTTTTGTGTCTCTACTTCATGATCATTAGTATGTAACCATGCCTTAAAGCTATGAATAAAATCCATTAATCATTCACCTCTCTTAAACGAAAAATGTTTTAATTCAAAAGAACAAGAAGTACATGAATTTCGAATTTATCCTTGAATTTAATTTAATTATATTGATGTGGTGGCAATACTTTTTGTTTTCTGAATGAATGCTTGAACAGTGCATATTTTTGATCTTGTTGTTTATGAGTGTTAAAACTGTTGGCTCTTGAAAGAATGATGAATAAAGAGAAATGTTATTGAGGATCTGAAAAAAATCATGAAATTGATTCTTGAAGCAAGAAAAAGCAGTGAAAAGCAAAAGCTTGTGCGAAAAAAAAATGGCGAAAAAAATTAGAAAGAAAAAGAAAAAGCAAGCAGAAAAAGCCAATAGCCCTTAAAACCAAAAGGCAAGGGTAAAAAGGGTCCAAGGCTTTGAGCATCAATGGATAGGAGGGCCCAAGGAAATTAAATCCAGGCCTAAGCGGCTAAATCAAGCTGTCCCTAACCATGTGCTTGTGTCATGAAGGTCCAAGTGAAAAGCTTGAGACTGAGTGGTTAAAGTCGTGATCCAAGGCAAAAAGAGTGTGCTTAAGAGCTCTGGACACCACTAACTGGGGACTCTAGCAAAGCTGAGTCACAATCTGAAAAGGTTCACCCAGTTATGTGTCTGTGGCATTTATGTATCCGGTGGTAATACTGGAAAACAAAGTGCTTAGGGCCACGGCCAAGACTCATAAGTAGCTGTGTTCAAGAATCAACATGCTTAACAAGGAAAGTCAATAACACTATCCAAAATTCTGAGTTCCCAGAGACGCCAAGTACATGCTGCTGTCTGGAGTTGAACGCCCAAAACACGTCATAACTCGGAGTTCAACTCCAAGAGAAGCCTCAGCTCGTGGATTGATCAAGCTCAGCCCAAGCATACACCAAGTGGGCCCCGGAAGTGGATTTATGCATCAATTACCTACTCATGTAAACCCTAGGAGCTAGTTTATTATAAATAGAACATTTAACTATTGTATTAGTTGTCTTTGATCATTCGGTCTTGTGACCACAGGGGGCTGGCCATTCGGCCATGCCTGAACCTTTTACTTATGTATTTTCAACGGTGGAGTTTCTGCACACCATAGACTAAGGGTGTGGAGCTCTGCTGTACCTCAAGTATTAATGCAATTCTATTCTCTTTTATTCAAATCTTTCTTATTCTTATTCCAAGATATTCATTCGTACCCAAGAACATGATGAATGTGATGATTAAGTAACCCTCATTATCATTCTCACTTATGAACGCACGTGATTGACAACCACTTCCGTTCTACATGCAACAGAGCTTGAATGTGTATCTCTTAGATTCCCCAACAGAATCTTCGTGGTATAAGCTAGATAGATGGCGGCATTTATGAGGATCCGGAAAGTCTCACCTTGTCTGTGGTATTCCGAGTAGGATCCTGGGAATCCGGAAAGTCTAACCTTGTCTGTGGTATTCTGAGTAGGATTCCGGTAATGAATGACTGTGACGTGCTTCAGACTCGCAAGTGCTGGGCGTTAGTGACAGACGCAAAAGAATCAAGGGATTCTATTCCAGTAGGAGCGGGAACCAACCAGTGATTAGCCGTGCTGTGACAGAGCGCGTGAGCGTAGTTTTCACTGCGAGGATGGGATGTAGCCTTCGGCCAGGTGATGCCTCCAGACGATTAGCCATGCGAGTGACAGCCGCAGAGGATCATTTTCCCGAGAGGATTCAAAGTAGCCATCGTCGAACGGTGAACCCCTATACACAGCTTGCCATGGAAAGGAGTAAGAAGGATTGAGTTGAAGCAGTAGGGAAGCAGGCGTCCTTGAGCCATACAGTATCTCCATTCGCTTATCTGAAATTCCCACCAATGAATCTGCATGAGTACTCTATCCCTTTTAATTATTTCTATTTTCTTATTTCTATTTTCAAAAACCCATAAACCAATTTAATCTGCCTAACTGAGATTTACAAGGTGACCATAGCTTGCTTCATACCAACAATCTCTGTGGGATCGACCCTTACTCGCGTAAGGTTTATTACTTGGACGACCCAGTACACTTGCTGGTTAGTTGAACGGAGTTGTGTCCACTCGTGCCAATTTCAAATTCCATAATTTTACAATGAATGCAACTTAAAGAATAAGGATCACAATTTCGTCCACCAGCGCTGATTCTCCAGCTGAAGCATGTGACCCCTTCTCCTGAAAGCCATTCCATATTTACGGGCATCCCCGCACAATCACAAACAAAGCTCACAGCTTATTAAAATTTATCCTCCGGCACCTTAACCATATTATCGTCACCCTTTCGTGATCTTCCCATAATCATACGTACCGATTTATCTTCTCTTTTTTTTTAAAACCAAAATCACATCTTTATGACATTCTCTAAAACATTTAAAACAATTTCACTTAATCCAATTCTTCTTTCAAAAGACAAAGATAAATTATTTATTAGTTAAACCCCTTAGCAAAGCCTCTATACTTTAGGAGAGCGAAACCCAATTTCATTTTCTTAAGTTCATTAGAAATCATAACAATCTTTGTTTTCTTAAATTAAATTAATCAAATAAAATTTCTAAATCAAATCAAAACCAAATCATACAAATTAGAAGTTCCGAACCCATGTCAAAACCAAAACCAATCCCAATTTCATCCTTAAAATTAATTCTTTAACTTTTTCCCAGACGCTGCAAAATAAAATCATTCAATCAACGTTCAATTACTTTTAAAGTTCACTAAAACTCCTCTGAATAAAATTCTTAAGTCAAATTCAAAACATAAACCCTTTTCATATTTAAATCAACCTTAAAACATAATACTTCTCTTAAATAATTTAAAATCATAAAATAATTCTTTTCTAAATACATCGAATTCAAAACATATACTTTTCTTAAATGAATTAAACTCGAAACATAACTATTTTCTTAATAAATCAAAAATCAAATAGTACAACTTCTCAAATCCAATCTTTTTCTAAATAACATTTCAAACAAAGTCTTAAGTTTTATAACAAAATTTTGGCAGTATCTCCCCTAAAACTCGGACTTTGCCACCCTTCTCGGATCCCATTCAAACTATTTCTCAAACTCTTTCAAATCGTTTCAAATAAATCAAAATCATTTCTAATATCAAAATATTTATAAAATCAACTCAATTAAAAATCCAATAGTTTCTAAAATCAAACCATTTTCATATCTCAAATCATGTCATTACTTCATCAATTCATTTCTTATTAAATCTCAATGTCATAATCAAATCTCACCAATTTTACTTGATTACTAACAACATTCAAGCCCCAAATTCATCAAAATAATTTGGTTCTTAGTTGTACTTAAACTGATCAAACCCAAAACTAGTCACAAATATCAATATATCACAAAAATTCAACATAAATTCAATCAAATTCAATTAATAATCAATCAAACAAAAATTCACTTATCAAGTTCACATTTAATTATTATAAAATTACCAAACCCTACCTCCGTATGAAATTAAAACAACAGAAGTTCCGAAAAAACTTTCTAACCAAGCTGATGAAGAAGAAAACATCAGAAATTGTCTATGCCTCCTAGAACTCTAATTGGCCAAATTAAAAAGAAAGAGAAGCTACGTCACCGTCAGCTTCCATCAAACAAAAATAACACCAACGTGTAGATAAAAAAGATACAAAAATTTTTATCGGATTAAATTTTTTATTGGAGTTAAGGATCTAAAAAAATCGAACCTGAAAATTTATGACATCCATGGAAACTAATGTTCTCTCTATTCTTTTCTTTCTTTCGGTGGTGAAAAGGAAATATAAGGGCTGGTGGTGATGATTATATAGTTAAATAGTGGGCCATGTGTCATTAAGGGAGTTGGGTGTCGCAGTTTTAAACTGTTGAGCCAGCTATTCAAGTTATAAATTTTTTAAATGGATAATTATAAAAACTGGATATATTAAAACACAAATAATAATATATATGAGTTACTAATATAAATGACATTAGTAACATAACGATAAAAGATATACGGTAAAACATTAGCAAAACTAAGTTCACCAAAAAGTACTGATATTTACTCATATCGATGAATTTTGAACTCGATAATAATAATATTAACTAACTTTTATTTTAATCAAAGGAATACAAAATATTAATAATAGTAATAATAATTTTATCTTTTTCAAAATATCTTGTTATAATAAAAATTATATAAAAATTCTAATTAATTTAAATTCTAGTTATCATAAAATTAATTCTGTAAAATATCTTATTATATAAAAATTATATAATAACTTTAATTTAACCAAATTCAAATGATAATAATAATTATAAAAATTAAGTTAATTTTAACTAATAAAATAATTTCTAAGAAATAGTTGAGATTAATAGAATAAATATAATTAAGTTAAATTTTAATAATTATAAAATTTTATTTAATTATTTTTGGTAAAATAATTTTTTTTTAAAAAATAAAATCTCAACAAATATAATAATTCATAAATAACTTAACTATTTGATTTTCAAAAACTTAGGATGTTACATGATCTCATTTATTGTCATAAGTGTTGAATTAAATAAGTCATTATTATTTTTGATTTGGATAAATGAGATTAAAATCATTGATACTATTTTATTTGAGTTTTAGGGTTTTATGAGTGTCACACTCAAGTATAAATAATGACTTCAGTATTTTGGTCTCCAACATATCAAACTTGTCTCTGTAGCTCTTTTTCCACAGTAGATTTGTGATTCAGCTCTATCAGGGATACATAAAGTTTTGGTTGACAAAGATCAAATAACCACAAGAGCCAAGCTCTATGATCTCAATCATGCTCTTGAATGAAGGGACTCTTCCACGCTCTTAGTTATATTTCTTAATAATTTAACATGGATGATCTTGAGGTTGAGAAATTCTAAAATTTTCAGATAAAATAAAATTTTTATTCAATCAAATGATGATAAATAATTTTATTGAATTAAATTATATTAATGTGATCATTGGATGATAAAGAATGCTAGAAAAATAAATAAATAATATTTTAAGAGTATAGAAACATTAAATTGTCATTTTAATTTATTTTTTTAATCAACGACAATAAATATCTTGAATTAATTAAATTTTTATAAAAAATTATATACCTAAAATTATTTCATTTCTTCAAAAATCTTTAGAACATACAATGGTTCAATGAAAGGTTGACTATTGAAAATTAAATATAATATTTTTAAATTTATATTTTCAATAAAAAGATGTACTTAGTTCTATCAATCCTAAATAATTCTATATTCACTATTAATTATCCATCTAAATAATCCTAACATTGATAGAATATTATTTTTAGATGCAAAAAATTTAAAACATGTTTATTCTATTTCAAAAATCAACATTCATGTTTAACATAGGATTTCAACAAATATGGCAAAAAATATATTTTTTAGTTAAAAAGGTAAAACATCTATAAATATATTTTTGTACTTTAATTTTAGATTTTTTAAAAAAATTTGGCAAAAATAAAGGAATCAAATTATATTTCTATAACATATATAAGAATGCATATTACACATAAATAAAAAATTTTAGGTGTAATCAGAACAAATACATAAATTAAAGTAAAATTTAGAAAAATAAGAGCCAATAAAACATTGAAGGAAAGAAATATAAATAGAAGAGAAACAAAATTATTAGACAAAAGAGAAATAATTTAATAAATTTTATGTATATATAAAAAAGGAATAAAAAGAAGATATATAGTACCTTATTTAATTTAGCAAGATTTATAAAAATTAACACATAGAATAAAAATAATAAAAAATAAAAATAAAAGAAACTAAATATCTAAATTAATATAAAAAATAAAAAATAATAAAATAATGATAATCCATCATGATTTTAATCTTTTAATATAATTAATTAATAACAATATGATTAGTCTATCATAATCTTAATCTAAGCTTTTAATATAATTAATTCTAATTAAGTAATCAAATAAATTGAATATAAATATGTCTAAAATATTAAAATTTTATTAATGCATTAATTGAAATATATTATTAGAACATAAAGATGCAAGAATTAAAATAACTTAAATTTATTAACTTTAATTAGTTAAATTAGCATAAAATAAGCAAGAAATGTTTAATTACTCTATTAGTCCCTATAGTTTTATCAAATTTTTAATTAGATTTCTATACTTTTTTTCTTTTCAATTGAGTCCCTATATTGCTTTAATTTTGTAATTAAGTCCTTCCTAGTGTAAAAAATATTAGAGTTAACTGAATATTTTTTTGCAAATTGAAGGTATTTATAATTAAAAACTTAATTAAATCTTGGATCGCATGTATTTTGATAAAAATATTATGTTAATTTTAACATTTTTAACATGAAAAGGACATAATTACAAAATTAAAGGCAGTGTAGGGACTCAATTGAAAGGAAAAAAAAGTATAAGGACCTAATTAAAAATTTAGTGAAATTATAGGGACCAATAGAGTAATTAAACCAGAAAGAAATAATTAATCAGATAAAATAAATTTAAAAATATTACTGAGCAAAGTAAATGTCACAATAATTATATTACTAATTGAAAAAAAAATTAATCAATTCAAATTTTTATTTAAAATAGACAATTAAAGATCACTAGTGAATAAAAATAAATAGGATATAATAAAGAATACTTTTGGTAGTATAAAAAATTAAATTAAATTATTCTATACAAATTTTATTTTTTCCCTTATTATCATTTAAGTTAACATTAATGCATGGTAAAAACTAATTTTAAATAGCCTCAATTTATATTTTACAACATAATTGAAGCACAATTTATAATTTTTTATTTTGTGATTAATCAATATTTTTTAAATTTTTTGGTTAAGTCTTCTGTATTTTATGATTGATAAATTTTCTCTATAAAATACAAATTTATGATAAATTATTACAATCATAATTAATTAAGAAAATCAAGAAAAAATTATAAAAAAATCAAATAAAAGATAAAAAATAGAGTAAAAATTTATTTTGAAACTAAAAATTTATCAATTGTGTTAGAAATTCTAAAAATTTGTATCTTATTATATAATTAATTTTTTTACTCACTTCAACTTCATTATCTCTTTGTATCCAAAAAGTATATAATGTCACACTTATTTAAAAAAAGATGAAACTTTTCAAATACACGGTATAATGTATAATTTAAGAACAATAAGATAAAAAAATCTAAAATTTTATAATAGTATTTGAAAATTTTAATGATGATAATGCAAAGAGTTTAAATCGACCAACTAAATTCAATAGTTATCCTTTACATCTTATTTAAATTTGAATTTTAAAATTTAATTTATATCTTCTTTTTTTCTCCTAATATAAATTATTTTTGACAAAAAACAGAAAAAATTCTATTAAATAAAAAAATTCTATCAAAAAATTATTATAAGGAGATTTACAATTAGAGAAGAAAATAATAAATGTATTAATAATAATAAAGAAAAAGAAATAAAGTTCATATTAAAGAATGTTAGAAAAGAAATAATAAAGTTCATATTAATAATAATGCTAAGAAATGATGTTGCTGCTTTAGGCTTCTAACCTCCACCTTTGGCCATTGTATAGGTGCTAAGAGAATCAAAATAATAAAAATATAATATCTTATAATAAATATTCAGATATGTTAAATAATGCTAATTGATCTAATTGATCCTAACTATACACTAGCACTCCCCTCAAACTCAAGTTGTTGAAATTTATTTGAAATAACTAGATAAAAAAATGCATAAACTGATAGAATGAGTGCAGATGAAATTGCCCTTAGAAAGCGCAAACGAAATTGTTGGAAAGAAGTGAAAACAGAACCGCCGGAAGGAAGCGCAGACGGAACTGCCACAAGGAAACGTAGACAGAACTCCCACAAGAAAATGTAGACAGAACTGCCAGAAGGAAGCGCAGGTGAAACTTTCGAAAGGGAACGCATACGGAACTGCCGGAAGAGAACACAGATGAAACTGCCGCAAGAGTGGCCAACTGCCGAAAAACTGTTGAGAAGATGGGAACTACCAAAACACTGCTGAAAAGTGACAAAGTGCGAATAGTTGACAAACTATCACAAGGTGACGAAAAACATATAGTTTCTCCATGAGAATAAGTAAGTAGTGGATAAGCTAATTGGTGAGGTTAGAAAAGCATCAAAGCATTGACAAAAGAGAAGGAAAAAAATGACGTAGAAGAAAGATATGAAAAGTATTGTAATTTCAACAGAAGAAAATCAATTTATCCTCCTCAAGAAGGATACCATGGTTCTGATACCATGTTAGAAAGGGAAGAGGGAGCAATAGAAAAAAGGTTTATGAGTATTCAAGTTGTGTAGAATGATACAATATAGAAGGGTATTTATAGGTGATAAGAGAATCGAAATAATAAAAACGTAATATTCTATAATAAATATTCATATATGTTGAATAATGCTAATTGATCTAATTAATCCTAATTATACTCTAACAATTATATTTAATTAATTGATATATATAATATTAAGTTGTGTGATATTTAAATATCTAATCAAATCAATTAGTTGATATAATTAATCTATCATAATGAATTGTATTTAATGAATTAAAAGAAATACATTAGGAAACACTCTCATAAGCATGTCACGTCAGCTTTATCATTAACTGAAAAAATCTGATTTTTATATAATATAATAGATTAAATTAAAATGGCTTTTAATAAGCACAAGTAACAATGAATGTGTTTTGTAAAATAATTTTTAAAATTTAAAAATATTATAATAAATATTTCCTCGACATGAAGGCATTTCAACTATAGATTGTGTCGATATGAAGAAATTAGTTAAAATTAGCAATAAATGTAGATACGAATAGGTCAAAGTCAAAAGAAAGATGGTACAAGAGCATCGAAGTCGAAAATCAGTTATTGTATTTTTTTTAACATCAAGACTTGTTACTCGACTTTCAAGCTGAGTTTAAAACATAGGTGCAAAATTTGAGGAGCAAACTAAAGAGAACGTGAGACTTGAAGACCAAGGTAAAGGAAGACGTGAAATGTCAAAACTTGGGAGTCAAGATCCTTCATGGTCAATGCAAGGTCATGGCCTGAGAAAAAAGAGGAAGTTATATCGTAGTCAAGATTCTTCATGGTCAAGTCTATCCTCGTAATCTATAAATAGGAGAAGTTCAGAAGAGTTTAGGGACTTCAATAAAAAACACTTCATGATGACACAAAAATTCTACAAAAATTCCCAGTCCTAACGAATCAACGGAAGATCATGAAGTGCAAGTGCATGTGAGTGTCAAGAGTTCATTTTTATTTTAGTTTTCTTTGTTTTTTTTCATTTTAATTCATTTCTTTTCATTTCTTTGCTTTCAATATTTTATTGTTACTTTGATTTCTTTCAATTTCAATTTTATTCTTTCATTTATTTTACATACTTCCTTTATTTGTTACAATTTGCCACCAGTATTTCAACGCAGTTTGTTTTGACACAAATGGTAAGTAATTTCCGAGTCGAACCCATTTTTTTCAAAGAAGTTGTATCTGCTCATCGAACTAAGATCTTGATACAAGCTTGATTCGACACCTTATCGAGGTTACCAAAAATCAAGTGAAACAATTTGGTATGCCCAGTGAGACACTAGGTTAAGTAACGTGTCAAATTTTGCATGCGATTACGCAGTAAAAATTAATAATGTCTGATAGAGCCTCTACTTTAACGGATACGTTGAATAATAATACTAGTAAAAATATAAGAGGTCCAGAGACAGAGGCTAGTCCATCAAGTCGAAGGATGAACCCTGTGATCATAGAAGGAGTCTCTTTGACTGTACCTAATACATGGCCTCCATATGGACTGCTTCCAATTTACTCTCCACCAATGGAAGACCCTAACATGGGATTTATAGGAGGTACGACCACTATGAGAAATAACCCCTTGTATAACCCGACACCTCCTCTTTAGGGGTGTTCAAAACCGATCCGGACCGAACAAAACTGGTCAACCGAATTGAAAAAATTGAAAATCAAACAAACCGATAATAAAAAAATCGAAAAAATCATATTTTGCTGTTTTTTGCGGTTCGGTTTGGTTTTTGGTTCTATTTTTTTTGGAAGATCCTAACCGAACCGGCCACCTAAAAAAACTCTAACAAAACCAATTCCCTCCCCTAAAATAGACCTAAACCCAGCGCCGCTTCACTCTCTACCAGCGAAGAAACCTCAAGCCTCAAGCCCCACTATCCCAGCCGAACCCCTTCCTTCCAGCACTGTCGTCCTCAACCGTCCACAAGACCGTCGCCAACTCGCGGGCAGTAGAATAGTGGACAACATCCTCAGGACGGCACTCACAATAGCCTTTGGCGTCATTGCCGACAGCACCCAGCCACCCACAGTACCGTTTTCTCCCTCGCGGACAGCACCAAGCACCCACAATATCGTCTCTTCCACGCCGAGTTTATGGAGCCTCCGAGCCAGGTATTCAGTTTTATTATTCTATATATTTGTTGCTTGATTGTTGATTGTTGTTCATTGCTAATTGTTGTTCATTATTTTATTGTTGATTTTTGAAATTACTAGTAATTGATGATTGTTGTTCATTGTTTATGGTTTATTGTTATTCTTTGTTCATTGTTGATTGATGATTGTTATTTATTACTAATTTTTTAATTCTTTTTTTTATTACTGATTATTTAAAATTTTTAGTAATTAGGTTGATGAAGGTAGTTATTTTGTAAAGTAGGTCAATGTTGTTCTTTTTCCCCTTATAATATTTGAAAGAAAACTACTTTTTGTTTCAGGTTGGGGAGATTATAAGCATATTTGAGAAGAATGGATTTTACTTGAAATGGTAACTTCTTTTGTTTTTGTTACTACTTAACACACGTGCTAACAATTTAGCTTAGAAACTCCACAAATTTTTAGTCTTATGCCAAAAGGCACTATGCTGACTTATCTACAAAGCCTTTATTTAATGGATTGTTCTAATATATTATCTCTGGTTCTATTGTTGCCATGGTCTGGGAGGGTAAAGGTGTTGTTGCAATTGGCCAAAAGTTGATTGGAGCAACAAACCCCTTGGCATCTGAGCGTGGAACTATCCATGGTGACTTCGCCATTGCATTGGAAGGTAACTATTTACTTAAACTCATCTCTATTTAACTGCATGGTTTCGTATGTGCTTTCCATAGATCTTGATCATAGGTCTGTGAAGTAAATTTCAGGTTGGCAAGTAAAATGGTTAATGTTGTAATCTTATTTTTGAAATAATTGGTCAAATTAATCATAAAATCAAGTGCACTTTAAATAAAGGTTGTAGTGGTCTATGTGTGTGGATTCTTTCTGATTGGAGTATTGGACCATGTCAGTTGTAGAATTTTAACATTGTTTGAATAAGGTAGCCCCTAGAATGGGTCCTAAGAGACGATGGTGAAGATTCACCTGTGACATGATCAAGTGCTTTTTCCAATTATTATTGTTCCTATTAATCATGTAACTGTCTTTTGATTTCAAGTTGGTTAGCTTAAAGAAGTTTCATTGTTTTGTTGGAGAGGACACCACAACGTGGCTATCTATTGCTGGAAATTTGTTTTAATTTTTTGTTATGTTGACTATTGAACCTTTAAACTTCTTTAATTGTCGTATTTTAATTTCTTTTGTCATTGAATTTCATTGGATCAAGACTTTTGTTAGTTATGGTGTACTTGTATACTATAATTTCAATGTTATTACTTTGTGAAATAGTATGACATGTTTTTGTTTGAATTGATTGAAAACTGAACAAATCGAATCAAACCAAACCGATTTCAATTGGTTTGGTTTTGGTTCAGATGATCTCAATAAAAACTGAACCAAATCGAACCGCAGTTTAATTAATTGATTGGATCGGATGACTTTTCTTTAAAAAATCGAACCAAATCACACCGCGAACACCCCTACCTCCTCCTGGTTACCCTCTAGTGGGTATATCGACTCACTATAACCCTAATATGGCAAATTATAATTGATGGGTAAATTTTTGGTTGAGACAAAGATCTCTCCCAAAACAACACCAATCTAACTGGCAAGTGCACCGGGTCGCATCAAGTAATAAAAACTCACGGGAGTGAGGTCGATCCCACAGGGATTGAAGGATTGAGCAATTTTAGTTTAGTGGTTGATTTAGTCAAGCGAATCAAGATTTGGTTGATTGATGGGTAACTTGCAGAATTTAAATTGCATTGAAAGTAAAGAGAACAAGAATTAAATTGCTGAATCTTAAAGAGCAAGAAAGTAAATGGCAGAAACTTAAAGAGCAAGTAATGTAAATTGCAAGAATCTTAAATGACAAGAAATGTAAATGGCTTGAAATGTAAAGGGGATTGGGACTTGGATTTGTAGGAATTAAACAAAGAAAAGTTAAATTGCATCAAACAGAAAGTAAATAGGAATTGGGGTTGAATCAGATTCAAAACATAAAAGTAAATGAACAAGTAAAGCAAGAAATAGGAAATTGAAAGGATGAATCAAGATCTCAGGACCCAAGAGACTAGAAAACCAAGTCTAGATCTCAATGCCTTCCTAGATCCAACAAGAACAATAGCAATGGAATTGTAAATTGCAAAGAGATTAGATGAAGAAGCAATGAACCGAATTGGAAATTAAATTGCAGTGAAAATCAACAGAGAGATCTAAGGTGAGATTGAAACAGAATTCCTTCAATTCTCCAACCCAAGATCCAAGACAAGTGTAATTGAAATTGAAAGCAATTAAACTCAGAAAATAAAGATCATTCAAACTCCCAAAATCAAGAGAAAACTCTCTGAAAACTCAAAAAGGAAGCTCCCCGAATAACTTGAATTCTAGCCTATTTATACACTTTCTTCAATTGATCTTCAAGCCTTGAATTGGGCCTTTGCTCTTGGTGGAATTGGGTTGAAAGAGGCCTTGGTTGATTGCTCTTGAAGTTTGGAGAGAAACCCAAGTGAATCAATTGAACCGGATTTGAGTTTTGCAAAGTTGGATTTAAAATTAGCCTCAAAGTTAGGGGGCTAACTTTGAGGCCAACTTTTTCTAGCAGCAAACATATTCTGCTGCACTTCACGTTGGAGCCAACGTTAGGGGGATAACTTTGACCCTAACGTTGGCCTTGCTTTGTGTTGGTGTGGCGCCAACGTTAGCCTCCAAGTTAGGGGGCTAACGTTGGCGCAAACTTTGAGTGCCCAGGGAAGAAATTTCAACTTCTCAAGTTAGCCTTCAAGTTAGGGGGCTAACTTTGAGGCTAACTTTTTCACCAAAAGTTTGTGCCAAAGTTTGGGGGCTAACTTCAAGTCCAACTTCATTTATTCCTGGTTCAATTTCACTTGTTTCATTGTTCTCTCTTAGCTTCTAGCATTTCCTTCTTACTTCACCCTTTTCCAAGCTTTCTTCACCTATCATAAATCAACCAAACATATCAAAGCTATGCTCAAAATCATGAGATATTCATTCTACACTAATATGCACCAATTATGGCATCAAACCTCATGAAATTGCATGAAATCATATATGGTTGGTTTAATCAAAGGAAGCATGAAAATCTACCTAAATTAGCTTGCTTAAGCCTCAAGAAAGTGCATAATTCAATTAAAAACAAAAGAAAGAGACTAGTAAAACTAGGCTAAGATGACTTGTCATCACAACACCAAACTTAAAGCTTGCTTGTCCCCAAGCAAGAAATGAATTATTAAGAAGAAAGAATGAAATGGAAAAAGATGTTCATGCTAGCAGAATGTTATTGATAGTTCATGGGATTTTGTGTGGATATGCACATACTCACTTCTTATTGATTCTTAGGCCTAGAAAGTCTCCTTCAAGCTTCAAGTAACTTATTGCTATGACTTCTCATTATTTGTTTATCCTTGGCTAATTTTCTTTTTTTTTTGTTCAAAGCTTTATTTGAGTGTCATGTGTAGCAAGTTCATTTTCTTTTCTGTATACTTGACACATTATTCACCATGGACACTTGGCTTACCTTTCCTTTTAAACATTGATGCCCAGCACCTTTTTGGTTACTAAATGCCTTGTAGTTAGGTTGCTCTTGATAGTGGATTTTCAGCTGATGATCCCGAATTAGTTAATCCAAGTCACCGAGTGTTAAAGCACTCCAAAGAGCTTAGTAGTCCAAGCAGATCCTAATACACAGACACCACAGGCATATATTTTTAAGGTTCAAGCTATTGGTGTCCAGCTTTGTTTCTTTTTGTTTTCTTTGGTTCTGCCATCTTTTGGCTATCTTTTCTTTTTCTTTCTTTCTTTTTGTTTTTCTTTTCTACCAAGGATCTTTATTTAAATGAAATCCATAGACAGTAAGCCACTCTATGCTTAGAATGAGACATTCTAGTTCTTATTTCACTAAAAGTGAGCTATTATCCAATCACACACATACCACCATTTACATTTATTCTACTTCTTTCTAACAATGAACCATCTCACTTCACATTCAAACATTCCTTTTATTGAATTAAAGATGCAGGGGGCAAAACATGCTTCTTGTTAAGTGGAAGTAAACACACAAGCACAAACTTAAACTAGCTTACTTATTTTAGGATAAACACACATAATGCAAAGACTCTTAAAACAACAACTTAAAGATGCAAGGACACTTCAACTAGACAAAATGCATGCTTTTTCTTTGTAGTGATGAATAAGGAGCAAGTCCACCTTTTATTTGTCATGCTTTTTCTTTCTTCTTTCATATACTTGGTTGTTGGTGTTCCCTGTGTCCATGTTTGTTGTCTGTTGACCCCTCCAAAACCCAGCTTTGTTCATCGTCTCCTCTACTCTATCTTCAAGCATCATGGCTTTGTTTGCTTCTATTTCACTTTTATTTTTGAAGAACTCCTCATATGTTGGGAATGCTGGATCCATGTTGTGCAGATGTTCACCAACATAATTCAGTTTGATTTGACTATTAATGTTGTAGTCGGCTTGGACTTCATATCTTGCATCTTGGAGGGTCGTAAACTCATTGATAGCTCTCATGGTTTCGGCCTGCATTTGTGCTAACTTCCCAAATGCCTCATGAGATTGAAAGGCATGTTCTTCTTGCATTGCAATGAATTTTGACTCAAACTCATTTTGTTGATTCATCATTTGCAGCTGCCATTCTTTTTGTTCTTGTTGATGCTTCAAGTATTGTGAATGGTACTCTTCTTGCCTTTCTTGAATTCTTGTGTATTGGTGTGATAATCTTCCAATTGCTTCTTGCATTTGAGTCATGTCCATATTGCCTTGTGGGACAAAGTGCGGCTGTTCCTCCTCTTCTTGTGATTCTTCTTCTGGTTGTAGCTCATCTTCTTCCATTGGTTCTTCTCTTTGCCTTCTTCCATGTGGTCTTCGGCCATGATGTGCTTCGGGAGTCATTGTCATTCTTTCAATGGTTATGGGCAAGCCTTGACTTATCCACTTTGGATTCTCATCTTCCAGTGGTACTTTAGCCTTCACACACAACCTCCAAATGGTACTTGGATAGTATAACCAAGATCCGGATGAATTCTTCTCAGCAATTCGTTGGATATCTTTTGCAAGGATTTCATGGACTTTGACCTCTCCTCCCACAATGATGCAATGTAACATCACAGCTCTCTTCTTGTTGACTTCTGAAGTGTTGACTGTGCCCAGAATTGATCTTTTCATCAACTCATACCATCCTTTTACTTCCGGGGTGAGGTCACATCTCTTCAAATACTTATATCGGTTCTTGCCATCTCCTTCCCATTCGGAGTTCTCTACACAAATATCTCTAGCAATCTCATCATAATCCTGATCCTCATTCAACCTTTGTTGGTATCCTGGTTCATTAAAGCGGACTGACTTTAGCCCCAAGACTTTCTTGATTGCATTCGAGCTAAAATCTACTTCCACTCCCCGCACATAGCTCTTGTATGTTGGTGGCTCACGCATGTCAAGCCTTGGGACGTTGGCATAAAATTCTCTTACAATATTGGCATTGATTTGGGTATCTGGTGATGTAAGCTCCTCCCACCTCCTCTTTTGAATTTTGTTCTTCATTTCTTGACATCCATCATCCGGAAATAAGAATGGAATTTCTGGATAGATTTTCTTGTCGTTCATCCACTCCATTTGAAATTGATGGTATGAAGACTTGAATCTCCATCGGTCATATTCAGGGGTGCTCTCCTCCACCATAGGTTCTTTTCCTTTTCTTCGTTTGGTTCTTGATGAGGAGGCCATGATCACTTAGTTGGTGGAGTTTTGTAAGGTTAGAGGGGGTGTGAAGAGTGTTGGGGAGTTTGATGTGAGTTTGGGGCACAAAGAGGTGAGATCGAATTGGTTGGGGTAAGAATTGATGAAGGGATGTTTAGATTGTTGGAAAGAAGTGTTGCACTGAGCTTATGATGAAGGATGAAAGAATTGAGGTTTCAAAGCCACAAGGATTCGGTTATGTGCATGGCTTAAAGGTAGTGAGCTTTTTAAATGAGCAATGAAAGGCTAGGATGAAATTGGACTCATGGGAATCAAAGGTATGCATGAAAAGATGAATGAAGACAAAATATGCTCCTTGCCTTGCCTTTGCCGTGACCAACTTCTGAGGAATGGCAGATTCTCTTTTTGATGTGATGATATTTTGTCCTCATGCTATGCTTTTCCTTTGTCTTGTCTCTTTCATTGAAGATTCTTTGACTACCTAATCATCACAACAAGACAACACACATTAGCTTATTTAACCGTGGCTAGAGTTGTTCTTTTTATAAAAAATTGTGAACCATCAATCCTTACACTATTTGAGCCGTGACACTCTCTTAGGAGGATACAAAACTTAATGTTTGGTTATGTGCAAAGAAAATGAGTTTTTTTTTCCTCCAATTAGTGTAATTCACATGTCAAATGTTCATAAGAATTGTTTTTGTTTCACTTTCTTTTTCTCTCTTTTTTTTTTCATGAAGGATCAATTGTGTTTCTTAAATTGGTGCATCAAAGTTTGATGGACACCAAACTTGTTTCTTGTTAAAGGTTACACCACAATTAATTCCTTCATCATCAAGTCAAAATTTTCTATTTAAGAGGTTTTGGAAGAAAAACAATTTGTATGATTATTGATGCATGAATTCCTAATTTTCATGAAGTTATGTGAACACCAAACTTAGTGTTTGGCTATATGCTTTATCAAGACACTTTAAGCATGTAAAACGGAATTATTGCTTGAAAGCATACCAACTTTAGGCAATGCATGCAGTTAATGATCCTGTTCATGAAAGGAAAAGGAGTTCATGCTCAAATGCTCACAACTTATTGAATTTAAAATGACATGAATTTTAAAGCATGGGTTGCCTCCCATGAAGCGCTCTTTTATTGTCATTAGCTTGACATTGAGGCTCTTTCTTTATGGTGGTTGGTGCTTGTAGGGCCTTAATTTGTCTCCCCTGACTGTGATCCTCTTCCTTGTTTTCTGATGTTCAATCTCAGCATGCTCTAAAGAGAGTATGTTGCTGACAATGTAGTAATCCTCAGTTTGTTGATTTGCACCCAACTGTTGATATATCAGTTGCACTTTGTCACCTTTGGATAGCCCCTATGTTGGGATCCTCCTGTTCTTCCAACCCCTTTTTGTTTTGTTTCTGTGTTTCATCTTTCCTTTTGTTGATCTTCCTTTTCTGGCCATGGCCTTCTCTTGGGGGCCTCTCTTCTCAGTGGCTAATAATCCCATATCTTCTTGAGCTTCTTCATTGATTTGCACAATCCTTGTCCTTGGGGTGTTGCTGTAACTTCCCTTGTCATTTTCTTCTTTCAGCTGTGATCCTCCCTTATCAATTTCCATATAGTCTTTCTTCTTTTCAATAAACTGTGCCTCTGGTAAGACCTTCAGAATGACATTCTGATCATGCATCCTGAGAGTTAACTCCCCTTTCTCTATGTCTATGATGGCTCTAGCCGTGGCCAAGAATGGCCTTCCTAGTATAACAGAGTCACTATCATCCTCGTCTGACTCTAGAACCACAAAGTCAGCAGGATATATAAAGCTGTCCACCTTGACCAAGAGATTTTCAACTACACCCCTAGGGTGCACCATTGACTTATCTACCAGCTCCAGCGACATTTGTACTGGTTTGACTTCCTTTATGTGCAGCTTTTTCACCAGGGAGGACGGTATCAAATTAATACTTGCTCCGAGATCGCACATTGCTTTAGTGACGGTTACTTCTCCAATGGTGCAAGGTAACAAGAAACTCCCTGGGTCCTCAAGCTTGGGAGGCAGCCCTTTTTGAATCAAGACTCTGCATTCCTCAGTGAGTGATACGATTTCCTTCTCATCCCAACTTCTTTTCTTATTGATAATGTCCTTCGAGAACTTGGCATACAGAGGCATCTGCTCAAGTGCTTCAGCTAGAGGGATATTGATTTCCAGCTTCTTGAAGGTTTCAATGAATTTGTGGAAATATTGGTCCTTAACCTCTTTATTGAATCTCTGAGGATATGGCAGTGGAGGTGTGATGCTCTTTCCTATTTGCTGCTGTCTTTGAGTCTTTTCCTTTGAGCTATGTGGCTGGTTGTCCTTCTCCTTGAGTTTCTCAGTGCTTTTGTTTGGCATCTCCTCTTGATCTAGTGCTTCATCTCCCTTCATTTGCTTTTTGGCTTGATCTGCTTTTGTTTGCTTCTCATCCTTTGTTGGTTCTTTGATGCTCTCTTTTTGCTTCTTTGTAGTGTCATTGTTGCTCATCAATATTCTCCCACTTCTCAATTGGATTGCCTTGCATTCCTCTTTGGGATTTGGGATTGTGTCACTAGGCAGTGAGCTTGAAGGTCTCTCAATAGAGATTTGCTTGGAGATTTGCCCTATCTGCCTCTCTAGGCTTTTTATTGATGCTTCTTGGTTTTTGGTTGCCATTTCCTGATATTTCATCATTTTGTCCATCAAGGCCTCCAAGTTTGTGAGTCTTTGGGATTCAGGTGGTGCTTGTGGTGGGTTGTGAGTTGTAGGTGGTGGATGGTGGGCATTTTGGTTCATGGGTTGGTTATTGGATTGGTATTGGTTGAGGTTGGGGTAGTTGTTTTGAGGTTTCCTGTAGGTGTTTTGGTTGGTTTGATGCTGGTTGTAATTTTGGTTGTTTCTTGGGTTGTTTTGGTTTGAGTTCCTCTGCCATGGTTGTTGGTGGTTTTGAGTGTCTCCCCATTTGAGGTTGGGGTGATTCTTCCATGAGGGGTTGTATGTATCACCATAGACTTCATTTGAATTAGAATGCATATACTGAACTTGTTCTTGCTGTGGCTCTTCTTGAACTTCTTCATTTTGTCCCCATGTGGCTGATGGTTGGCTAGTGTTGACTGCTGCAACTTGGAGGCTATCAATCCTCTTGGTCATTTGCTCAAATTGTTGTTGAATTTGCTGCTGCATTAATTTGTTTTGAGCCAGGATTGAATCCACTCCTTCTAGCTCCATTACTCCTCTTCTTTGTGATGGTTGGCGGCTTCTTTGATGAGCAAAGAAGTACTGGTTGTTGGCCACCATATCAATAAGTTCTTGAGCCTCTTCTGCAGTTTTCATGAGTTGCAAGGAACCTCCAGCTGAGTGATCCAAGGATTCCTGAGACTTCAGTGTTAAGCCTTCATAGAAGTTTTGCAACTTCTCCCATTCATTAAACATGTTAGAGGGACATTTTCTGACTAGAGCTTTGTACCTCTCCCATGCCTCATAGATGGGTTCAGTCTCCATTTGAGTGAATGTTTGTACCTCGGCCTTCAACCTTATAACCCTTTGTGGTGGATAGAACTTGGCAAGGAACTTGGTTACCAAATCATCCCAGTTGTTGATGCTGTCTCTTGGGAATGATTCCAACCATTGAGTGGCCTTGTCCCTAAGAGAGAATGGGAACAGCATCAATTTGTAACTGTCAGGAGGCACACCATTAGTTTTGACAGTGTTGCATATCCTCAAGAATGTGGATAAATGTTGGTGTGGGTCTTCAAGTGATCCTCCACCAAAAGAGCAATTGTTCTGAACTAAAGTGATGAGTTGTGGCTTAAGTTCAAAATTGTTTGCATTGACATTTGGAGCCAAGATGCTGCTTCCACAATGTCTAGGATTGGCAAAGGTATAGGAAGCCAATACTCTCCTCTGGGGTGGGTTTTCATTGTTGTTCTCTGCTCCCCCAGGTGGATTAGTTGAATGTTCCTCCATATCTTGAAATTCTTCATCTGATTCCTCTTCTCCAACAATATTCTTCCCTCTCTCAGCTCTTCTTATCCTCCTGAGAATCCTTTCATCTTGTTCATGGAAGTTTAGTGCGTTTCTTCTTGTACCTGACATACAAGCATATCATGAGGAATGCACAAACCAATGATACTTCAATCTACTGCTTAAATTGAAGTTTTAGTTAGTTTAAGCAAAAAATCAAACAGTTAGTGGGTTAGTCAAAAGTAAAGGAAAAGTGCTTGATCTAAATTACCACCTCACTTAATCATTGTCAATCTAATCAATCCCCGGCAACGGCGCCAAAAACTTGATGGGTAAATTTTGGTGGAGACAAGAATCTCTTCCAAAACAACACCAATCTAACCGGCAAGTGCACCGGGTCGCATCAAGTAATAAAAACTCACGGGAGTGAGGTCGATCCCACAGGGATTGAAGGATTGAGCAATTTTAGTTTAGTGGTTGATTTAGTCAAGCGAATCAAGATTTGGTTGATTGATGGGTAACTTGCAGAATTTAAATTGCATTGAAAGTAAAGAGAACAAGAATTAAATTGCTGAATCTTAAAGAGCAAGAAAGTAAATGGCAGAAACTTAAAGAGCAAGTAATGTAAATTGCAAGAATCTTAAATGACAAGAAATGTAAATGGCTTGAAATGTAAAGGGGATTGGGACTTGGATTTGCAGGAATTAAACAAAGAAAAGTTAAATTGCATCAAACAGAAAGTAAATGGGAATTGGGGTTGAATCAGATTCAAAACATAAAAGTAAATGAACAAGTAAAGCAAGAAATAGGAAATTGAAAGGATGAATCAAGATCTCAGGACCCAAGAGACTAGAAAACCAAGTCTAGATCTCAATGCCTTCCTAGATCCAACAAGAACAATAGCAATGGAATTGTAAATTGCAAAGAGATTAGATGAAGAAGCAATGAACCGAATTGGAAATTAAATTGCAGTGAAAATCAACAGAGAGATCTAAGGTGAGATTGAAACAGAATTCCTTCAATTCTCCAACCCAAGATCCAAGACAAGTGTAATTGAAATTGAAAGCAATTAAACTCAGAAAATAAAGATCATTCAAACTCCCAAAATCAAGAGAAAACTCTCTGAAAACTCAAAAAGGAAGCTCCCCGAATAACTTGAATTCTAGCCTATTTATACACTTTCTTCAATTGATCTTCAAGCCTTGAATTGGGCCTTTGCTCTTGGTGGAATTGGGTTGAAAGAGGCCTTGGTTGATTGCTCTTGAAGTTTGGAGAGAAACCCAAGTGAATCAATTGAACCGGATTTGAGTTTTGCAAAGTTGGATTTAAAGTTAGCCTCAAAGTTAGGGGGCTAACTTTGAGGCCAACTTTTTCTAGCAGCAAACATATTCTGCTGCACTTCACGTTGGAGCCAACGTTAGGGGGCTAACTTTGACCCTAACGTTGGCCTTGCTTTGTGTTGGTGTGGCGCCAACGTTAGCCTCCAAGTTAGGGGGCTAACGTTGGCGCAAACGTTGGCACACCCTGGGGAGAATTTCTCATGCCAACGTTAGCCTCCAAGTTAGGGGGCTAACGTTGGCGCAAACTTTGAGTGCCCAGGGAAGAAATTTCAACTTCTCAAGTTAGCCTTCAAGTTAGGGGGCTAACTTTGAGGCTAACTTTTTCACCAAAAGTTTGTGCCAAAGTTTGGGGGCTAACTTCAAGTCCAACTTCATTTATTTCTGGTTTAATTTCACTTGTTTCATTGTTCTCTCTTAGCTTCTAGCATTTCCTTCTTACTTCACCCTTTTCCAAGCTTTCTTCACCTATCATAAATCAACCAAACATATCAAAGCTATGCTCAAAATCATGAGATATTCATTCTACACTAATATGCACCAATTATGGCATCAAACCTCATGAAATTGCATGAAATCATATATGGTTGGTTTAATCAAAGGAAGCATGAAAATCTACCTAAATTAGCTTGCTTAAGCCTCAAGAAAGTGCATAATTCAATTAAAAACAAAAGAAAGAGACTAGTAAAACTAGGCTAAGATGACTTGTCATCAATAATGATTATCAATATTTGATGAGCAATTTCCCATATTTAGGATTGGTGCCCTTGTCCTTGTAACCTAATGTAGAAATTTCGTTTCAACACAAGGCACAGGGACAACCCTAGTAAACTTGCCAGTTGGTGGACGACGTGCCTCCATATTTTTAGAGATGTCAAGATAATTTCTATAGGAACAACATCTCCGAATACGGTTGAATCTTTGGCTGTGTTTAGACAACAAAGTGAAGATAACCATCATGATTTAGTCAATATACTTACACAGCAGATGGCTACAGTTTTAAATCTTATAGTGAAAAATAATAATGCAAGAATAGAGCAGATAGCTTGACATGTCGATCATATTACAGGAGCATTCAATCGACCATTTATACCACCAATAGGTGGAATGTAGGTTAATAATTCTCCTCTAATATTAAATAGAGGAGATGATCCAAATAGAATTTTGAATTAGGTTAGATCAAACAATGTTTCTCAAGCTTATGGCCAGAATATAACCCAAGCTGTCGAACATATTTTGAATAGAGCAAGGTTAAATATACGGGTGACAAATCAATCCTATTTTATACCCCCTTTACAGATTATGTTTTATAAGCTGAACTCCCCAGGGAAGTCAAAATTCCCAAATCCCTCACTAAGTGTGCAAGTGAGAGTGGAGAATCGACAGTCGAGCATATATCTCGTTATATAGTCAAAATTGGTGAAATAGATGGTAATGAATATTTGAAAATGAGATATTTTCACTCTTCTCTGAAAAAAATATATTCACATGGTTTTCAAACTTGCAACCTAACTCAATCCATAGCTGGGTTCAATTAGAAAGAAGTTTTCATGATCAATTCTTTAGAGGAAATGAAAGTAATGTTGTCTGATTTATTAACAGTGAGAAGGAAAAAATCTAAGTCGGTTGATGACTATTTGATTCGATTCAAGTATATGAGAAACAAATATTTTACTCCTATTCCTGAACCTAAAATAGTCAAAATGGCCATCAATAGTCTCGACTTCAATATCGAAAGAAATTAGTAAACCAGCAATTTCTCGACTTGGCTCAGTTAGTTGATAAAGTTCAATAAATTAAAAATTAAATAAAAAAAGAACTCGAGTCAAGCAAAAGAAAGCTTTTCACTAAAAAGATAAATTATGTCGATTGTATGAGTGAAGAGTTGGACAATGAGTCTACCTTTGGTACAGAATTAAAATATGAACCCCCATATGTGTGTCGATCTCTTAATCCAGCAAAAGACAAAACTCCTTTGTCAGGAGGAAAAAGTTATTTTTTTGATTTGACAAAAGCTAAACAAATTTTTGACATGTTATTGAAAGAAAAACAACTTGTACTCCCTAAAGGAAAAAAATGCCATTTGTTTTTGAAATTAGAAATAAAAAATTTTGTAAATTTCATCTAGACTGTGGTCATCATACTAGTAATTGTATATGTTTTAAGGACTTAATACAAAAGGAAATTGAAGATGGTTATAAAGTTCACAGAGAAACCTGAGATGAAAGTGGACTCTGGTCCTTTCCAGGTCATGTCGAACTTTGCAGAAATAAAAGAATTTACTTTCTCGATTAACATGGCCTATATAAAAAAATTATTAGCTCGACATATTTGAAACAGAAAGACCCATCTATCGAAAGGCAGAAGAGGACCTGTTAAATTTTTTACTAAGGCAAAGAGAAGAGGAAGAAAATGTTGCTATTTGTCCTCAATACAGTGCTTTGGTCGACGGCTCAGCTAACAAGACTTTTGACTCATACAAAAAGAGTCGAGAACGCATTTATCAAGATAAACTGCTTTTTTACTGTTTATTTTGTACTGAATTGAGTGAATTTTATCCCTTATTCTCACACTTATTCATAGAATTCGCATGTTTTGCATTTTTCTTCCTAATTTTGTGCTATGATTGAAAACATGATTCTTTGGCATTAAATTTGATAATTTTAATCCTCTCTTATTACCATTCGATGCCGTGATATGTTTGTTAAGTATTTTCAGGGTTTATAGGGTAGGAATGACTTAGAGGATGGAAAGGAAGCATGCAAAAGTGGAAGGAATACAAGAAATTGAAGGAATTGCTAAGCAGTCAATCCTGACCTCTTCGTACTAAATCGATCATAGCTTGAGCTACAAAGGTCTGAATGAGGCAATTTCAGTTGCGTTGGAAAACTAACATACGGGACTTCAAAATAATATGCAATTTGCCATAGTTGCCTTGCCGTTAGGTGATGCACACGTGTGGTATGACGCATACGCGTGATCGGTGTGGCAGACAAGCGACGCGTATGCGTGACAAATCGTTACGTGCTGCAGATATCAGAAGATGCTGGGGGTGTTTTCTGGGTTGGTTTTGCCTCAGTTCCAAGCCCGAAAACATAGCTTAGAGGGTGCAGAGTGGGGGAATCATGGATTCACACTTTCATTCATACATAATTTTAGGTTTAGATGTAGTTTTCTAGGTTTTAGGATTTCTTCTTCCAATTTCTCTTTAGATTCAGGTTCAATTTTCCTTTAAATTTGTTTTCTCTTACTTTTACTTGTTTAAACACTTTAGTTCATCTTCTTCTCTTATTAATTTCCCTTTTTCACCATTTTTTATATTTATAATCTCTTGTTACGTTTGGTTTCTTTTAATGAAATTTATGTTCTCTATGTTTATTGTTATTCTCTTTAATTGTTAGTCATTTATGTTTGCAAGTGGTTGTTTAGATTTTATTATCTCTTATTAGTTTTTTATGCTTTTATTTTATGCCTTCCAAGTGTTTGATAAAATGCTTGCTTAGGTTTTAAATTAGATTTTATGTTCTTAACTTGGATTAATCAATTAGAGACTCTTGAGTTATCAAAACTCATTTGTTGATTGGTAAATGAAGATTGCCGGTTAGCTTGTACTTCATCAAAGCTAGTCTCTCACTTTGCGTTGACTAGGACTTGTGAACTCAAGTTAATTGTATGCACTTGACCTTCCTCCATTGGTTAGATGTTAACTAAGTGAAGGAAACTCGCATTTACCATCACAATTGACAATGATAATGAGGATAGAACTTCTAATTATCAATCCTTTCTAAGAGCTTTCTTAGTTACTAATTTATTTTCTTGTTATTCACATTCCTTAAACTCAAAACTGGTGCACGAAATTGTGATCACACTTTTCACAACTCCGCACAACTAACCAGCAAGTGCACTGGGTCGTCCAAGTAATAAAACCTTACGTGAGTAAGGGTCGATCCCACAGAGATTGTCGGCTTGAAGCAAGATATGGTCATCTTGTAAATCTCAGTCAGGAGGATTCAAATGGTTACGAGGTACTGATAATTAAAAGGTAAATAAAACGGAAAATACCATAGAGATACTTATGTAATTCATTGGTGGGAATTTCAGATAAGCGTTTGGAGATGCTTTTTTGCTTCTGAACCTCTGCTTTTCTATTGTCTTTATCCAATCATGCGTCCTCCCTTCCATGGCAAGCTGTATGATCCTCTCAGTGAAAATGGTCCGGCTACGGTTTTTGTATGGCTAATCAACTGTCAGATTTCTCGTCTCAGATGAAAAATACCAGGCACAGCTACCGCATGGCTAATCATCTGTTGGTTCCCACTTGTGTCGTAATAGGATCTCTCTATCCTTTTGCACACTGTCACTGCGCCCAATAGTCGTGAGTTTGAAGCTCGTCACAATGATCCCGTCCGAGATCCTACTCGGAATACCACAGACAAGGTTTAAACTTTCCGAATCTCAGGAATGCTGCTAATTATTTCTAGCCTATACCACGAAGGTTCTAACCATGCGGACTCGGTCCGTGGATTAGAGACCCAAGAGAGTATACTCTAGTTGTTGTCCAATGACTATGTTGAACATCATGTAGACCGCTTGTGGTTGTCAGGCACGCGGATCTTGGCTAAGCGAGTAATGAAGATAGTGGGTGATTGTCACGGGTCACCCCCTTCATTCTGACTTAACTGAATTAAGTACGAGAGTATATCTTGGAGAAGAAGTAGACATCAATTGAAAGAGAAACAATAGTACTTGCATTAATTCATGAAGAACAGCAGAGCTCCTCACCTTAATCTATGAGGTGTAGAAACTCCACCGTAGAAAATACATAAGAGAAGAAGGTCTAGGCATGGCCGAATGGCCAGCCTCCCAAATGTGCAAAATGATCTAATGTGATCAAAAAGCTCCAATACAATAGTAAAAGGTGCTATTTATACTAAACTAGTTACTAGGGTTTACAGAAAATGAGTAACTAAGCAGATAGTGCAGAAATCCCCTTTTGGGGCCCACTTGGTGTGTGCTTGGGCTGAGCTTTGAAGCTTTCACATGCATAGGCCATTCTTGGAGCGAAACGCCATCTTGGATGCCAGTTTGAGCATTTAACTCCAGTTCTGGTGCCAGTTCCGACGTTTTATGCCAGAAAAGGGTCTGTGGTGGGAGTTTGGACGCCAGTTTGGGCCATCAAATCTCGGGCAAAGTATGGACTATTATACATTTCTGGAAAGTCCAAGATATCTACTTTCCAATGCAATTGAGAGCGCGCCAATTGGGCTTATTTAGCTCCGGAAAATTTATTTCAAGTGCAGGAGGCTCAGAATCCAACAGCATCTGCAGTCTTTTCTCAGCCTCTGAATCAGATATTTACTCAGGTCCCTCAATTTCAGCCAGAAAATACCTGAAATCACAGAAAATCACACAAACTCATAGTAAAGTCCATAAATGTGATTTTTGCTTAAAAACTAATAAAAATATACTAAAAAGTAACTAAAACATACTAAAAACTACCTAAAAATAATGCCAAAAAGCGTATAAATTATCCGCTCATTACAACACCAAACTTAAATTGTTGCTTGTCCCCAAGCAACCAAAAACAAAATAGGATAAAAAGAAGAGAATATACAATAAATTCCAAAACATCAATGAAGCTTAGTTTCAATCAGATGAGCGGGACTAGTAGCTTTTTGTTTCTGAAGAGTTATTGCATCTCACTTTATCCCTTGAAGTTTAGAATGATTGGCATCCATAGGAACTCAGAATTCAGATAGTGTTATTGATTCTCCTATTTTAGTATGTTGATTCTTGAACACAACTACTTATGAGTCTTGGCCGTGACCCTAAGCATCTTGTTTTCCAATATTACCCACGGTACATAAATGCCACAAACACATAACTGGGTGAACCTTTTCAGATTGTGACTCAGCTTTGCTAGAGTCCCCAATTAGAGGTGCCCAGAGTTCTTAAGCACACTCATTTGCTTTGGATCACGACTTTAACCACTCAGTCCTAAGCTTTTCACTTGGACCTTCATGACACAAGCACATGGTTAGGGACAGCTTGATTTAGCCGCTTAGGCAAGGATTTTTTTCCTTTGGGCCCTCTTATCCACTGATGCTCAAAGCCTTGGATCCTCTTTACCCTTTCTTTTTAGTTTAAAGGGCTATTGGCTTTTTCTACTTGCTTTTTCTTTTTCTTTTTTTCTTTATTTTTCACCTTTTTTTTCGCAAGCTTTGTGTTTGGTGGACGAAATTGTGATCACTGTTCTTTGAGTTGTACTCATTGTAAAATTATGGAATTTAGAAATTGGCACGAGTGGACACAACTCCGTTCAACTAACCAGCAAGTGTACTGGGTCGTCCAAGTAATAAACCTTACGCGAGTAAGGGTCGATCCCACAGAGATTGTTGGTATGAAGCAAGGTATGGTCACCTTGTAAATCTCAGTTAAGCAGATTAAATTTGTTTATGGTTTCGAAAATTAATAATAAAAAGAAGAAATAATAAAAGGGATAGAATACTTATGCAGATTCATTGGTGGAAATTTCAGATAAGCGAATGGAGATACTGTATGGCTCAAGAACGCCTGCTCTCCTACTGCTTCAACTCAATCCTTCTTACTACTTTCCATGGCAAGCTGTGTATAGGGGTTCACCATCAGCGGTGGCTACTTTCAATCCTCTCGGGAAAATGATCCTCTGCGGCTGTCACTCGCATGGCTAATCGTCTGGAGGCATCACCCATGGTTGATGGCTACATCCCATCCTCGCAGTGAAAACTATGCTCACGCGCTCTGTCACAGCACGGCTAATCACTGGTTGGTTCCCGCTCCTACTGGAATAGAATCCCTTGATTCTTTTGCGTCTGTCACTAACGCCCAGCACTTGCAAGTTTGAAGTACGTTTGGTGCACGAAATTACAATCACACCTTTGCAATCCCGCACAACTAACCAGCAAGTGCACTGGGTCGTCCAAGTAATACCTTGCGTGAGCAAGGGTCGATCCCACGGAGATTGTCGGCTTGAAGCAAGCTATGGTTATCTTGTAAATCTTAGTCAGGATATCAGAAATTATCAGGATTGATTGTGAAAAGCAAAAGAACATGAAATGATTACTTGTTTTGCAGTAATGGAGAATAGGTTGAGGTTTGGAGATGCTCCATCTTCTGAATCTCTGCTTTCCTACTGTCTTCTTCTTCAAACACGCAAGTCTCCTTCCATGGCAAGCTGTATGTAGGGTTTCACCGTTGTCAATGGCTACCTCCCATCCTCTCAGTGAAAACGATTGCATATGCTCTGTCACAGCATAGCGGAATTCATCTGTCGGTTCTCAATCAGGCCGGAATAGAATCCAGTGATTCTTTTGCGTCTGTCACTAACGCCCCGCCTTCAGGAGTTTGAAGCACGTCACAGTCATTCAGTCATTGAATGCTACTCAGAATACCATAGACAAGGTTTAGACCTTCCGGATTCTCTTGAATGCCGCCATCAGTCTAGCTTATACCACGAAGATTCCGGTTAAAGAACCCAAGAGATAACTACTTAATATAAGGTAGAACGGAGGTGGTTGTCAAGCACGCGTTCATAGTTGAGAATGATGATGATTGTCACGGATCATCACATTCATCCGGGTTAAGAACAAGTATTATCTTAGAATGGAAGCAAGCATGATTGAATGAGAAACAGTAGTAATTGCATTAATCCATCAAGACACAGCAGAGCTCCTCACCCCCAACCATGGGGTTTAGAGACTCATGCTATGGAAAGTACACAAAGAAGGGTGTAAAGTGTCATGAGGTCATAAGGTACTGATACAATGTCAAAAGATCCTATTAATAGTAAACTAGTAGCCTAGGGTGTACAGAAATGAGTAAATGACGTAAAAATCCACTTCTGGGTCCACTTGGTGTGTGCCTGGGCTGAGCAATGAAGCAATTTCGTGTAGAGACCTTTTCTGGAGTTAAACGCCAGCTTTCATGCCAGTTTGGGCGTTTAACTCCAAGTTTTATGCCAGTTCCGGCGTTTAACGCTGGAATTTCTAAGGCTGTTTTGCCACGCCGGTTTGGGCCATCAAATCTTGGGCAAAGTATGGACTATCATATAGTTCTGGAAAGCCCAGGATGTCTACTTTCCAACGCCGTTGAGAGCGCGACAATTGGGCTTCTGTAGCTCCAGAAAATCCACTTCGAGTGCAGGGAGGTCAGAATCCAACAGCATCTGCAGTCCTTTTCAGTCTCTGAATCAGATTTTTGCTCAGGACCCTCAATTTCAGCCAGAAAATACCTGAAATTACAGAAAAATACACAAACTCATAGTAAAGTCCAGAAAAGTGAATTTTAGCTAAAAACTAATAAAAATATACTAAAATCTAACTAAATCATACTAAAAACATACTAAAAACAATGCCAAAAAGCATACAAATTATCCGCTCATCACAACACCAAACTTAAATTGTTGCTTGTCCCCAAGCAACTGAAAATCAAAATAGGATAAAAAGAAGAGAATATACTATAGACTCCAAAATATCAAGGAAACATAGCTCCAATTAGATGAGCGGGACTAGTAGCTTTTTGCCTCCGAACAGTTTTGGCATCTCACTCTATCCCTTGAAGTTCAGAATGATTGGCATCTATAAGAACTCAATACTCAGATAGTGTTATTGATTCTCTTAGTTGAGCATAATGATTCTTGAACATAGCTAGTGTATGAGTCTTGGCTGTGGCCCAAAGCACTCTGTCTTCCAGTATTACCACCGGATACATACATGCCACAGACACATAATTGGGTGAACCTTTTCAGATTGTGACTCAGCTTTGCTAAAGTCCCCAATTAGAGGTGTCCAGGGCTCTTAAGCACACTCTTGTTGCCTTGGATCACAACTTTATTTCTTTCTTTTTCTTTTTCTTTCTTTCTTTCTTTTTTTTCGATTTTTTTTATTGCTTTTTCTTGCTTCAAGAATCACTCTAATGATTTTTAGATCCTCAATAACAGTTCTCTTTTTTCTCATTCTTTCAAGAGCCAACAATTTTAACATTCTCAAAACAACAATTTCAAGAGACATATGCACTGTTCAAGCATTCATTCAGAAAGCAAAAAGTATTGTCACCACATCAAACTAATTCAACTAGTTTCAATGATAAATTTCGAAATCCTGTACTTCTTGTTCTTTTGTGATTAAAGCATTTTTCATTTAAGAGAGGTGATGGATTCATAGGACATTCATATCTTTAAGGCATAAAATTTCAATTTTATTAATTATGAATTAAGAACAAGACTCAAAAATAGATATAAGACTAAAAAAATAAAAATAGAAAACAAAACAAAAGAAGAAAAAACGCAAAAACATAGGCTCCTAATGATAGAGATTTTCACAGAGTTAGGACTCAACAACCTTGATTTTGAGAAGTGGATGCTCCCTCAGCTTGAGAGGAGAGCTTTTGGCATTTCAACTCTTGGAGTTCACGCCCCTGCTTCTCTTGTTCCTTCAGCAATTTGCAGAGCATGCAGTTCTGATTCTGCTGTTCTTCCTTCAGTTGCTCCATAGTCTCTTGCAACTTGGTGATAGATGCTTCTAGGCTGGTCCAGTAGTCAATTCTTGGGAATTCAGGGAGGAATTCCTGCGCCCTCCTCTTGATAGAGTTGTCTTGCACTTGTCCTTCCATTGACTTCTTGGTGATTGGGTGTTCAATGGGTATGAACTCATCTACTCCCATCTTCACCCCAGCCTCTTTACAGAGCAAGGAGATCAGGCTTGGATAAGCCAATTTGGCTTCAGTGGAATTCTTATTTGCAATTGTGTAGATCTCACAAGCAATCACATGATGGACCTCCACTTCTTTTCCAAGCATAATGCAATGAATCATCACTGCTCTCTTGATGGTGACCTCAGAACGGTTGCTAGTGGGCAATATGGAACGCCCTATAAAGTCTAGCCAACCTCTTGCAATTGGTTTGAGGTCTCCCCTCTTGAGTTGGTTTGGGACACCCTTTGAATTGGTTATCCACTTAGTCCCAGGGAGGCATATGTCCTCTAGAACTTGATCCAACCCTTTATCTACTCTCACCATCCTCCTATTGAAGGAATCAGGATCATCTTGCAGTTGAGGTAGTTTGAAGATTTCTCTTATTTTGTCCAGATGGAAGTACATAACTTTCCCTCTGACCATGGTTCTGTAGGTATGGTAAGCAGTTCCAGTCATTCTCTGCTTATCTGTCAGCCACAGATTAGAGTAGAATTCCTGAACCATGTTCCTTCCAACCTTTATTTCAGGATTGGTCAGAACTTCCCATCCTCTGTTTCGAATTTGCTCTTGGATCCCCGGATATTCATCTTCTTTCAGATCAAATTTAACTTCCGGGATCACTGACCTCAGACCCATTATTTTGTGATAATGGTCTTCATGTTCTTTGGTTAAGAACTTCTCTTGATTCCAAAGATTCTTTGGATTATTCTCTTTCTTTCCTCTTAAATTGGTTTGTTTTCCTTTAGGAGCCATGATCTTGATGAATCTTGGCTTAGTGATCACGGAAAAGCACACCAAACTTAGAGGTTTGCTTGTCCTCAAGCAAAAAGAAAAGAAAGAAGAGAAGAGAGAGAGAGAGGAAGAGGAAATTCGAATGGTGTGGGGAATGAGGGGTGAGAAACATGTATTTATAGAGTGGGGGGAAGAGATTTTCGAAAAAAAGAAAAATTTGAAAGGAGATTTGAGGAGATATGGAAAGAAATTGAAAGAAGGGTGAGTTTTTGAACAAAATTTGGGAATGATTTGGAAGATTTGAAGAATGATTTTGAAAATTTGAAAGTGAATGATGAGAGATTGAAATGTGTTTTTGTAGAAAAATATGGGAAAGAAAAGGAAAGTATGAAAAAATCTGAGTTGAAAACAAAATTGTGGTCCCCCCACCTTTCTGGCGTTAAACGCCCAGAATGGCACTCATTTTGGCGTTTAACGCCCCTTGGCACCCCTTTTGGGCGTTTAACGCCCAGCCAGGTGCCCTGGCTGGCGTTAAACGCCAGAAATCCTTTAGCACTGGGCGTTTTTTTGAACGCCCAGGATGCTGCACACCTGGCGTTAAACGCCCAGAATGGTGCCCATTCTGGCGTTTAACGCCCAAAATGGCACCATTCCTGGCGTTAAACGCCCAGAATGGTACCCATTCTGGCGTTTAACGCCCAAAATGCACCTTACTGGCGTTTTTTCGCCAGTAAGCTCATTTTCTCTGCTTTTTGAGCTGAATGCTTCTGTAACTCTGTGAATTCCTTCATTTTTGATATTTGCCTCTGTAAGAGCTAATCATATAACCTCCTAATGACTAGGTTGCCTCCCAGCAAGCGCTTCTTTACTGTCTTTAGCTGGACTTTCACTGAGAATCACTCAAGCCTCAGTTTTGAGCATTCCTGCTCAAAGTTTCCTTCAAGATAATGCTTGATTCTCTGTCCATTAACAATGAACTTCTTGTCAGAATCAATATCCTGAAGCTCAACATATCCATATGGTGACACTCCTGTAATCACATACGGACCCCTCCAACGGGATTTGAGTTTTCCTGGAAACAGTCTGAGCCTAGAGTTGAAGAGCAGAACTTTTTGTCCTGGCTCAAAGACTCTGGTTGACAACTTCTTGTCATGCCATTTCTTTGCCTTTTCCTTATAAATTTTTGCATTTTCAAAGGCATTGAGTCTGAACTCCTCTAGCTCATTTAACTGGAGCAATCTTTTTTCACCAGCTAACTGTGCATCCATGTTTAGGAATCTGGTTGCCCAGTAGGCTTTATGTTCCAGTTCCACAGGCAAATGACAGGCCTTCCCATACACCAGTTGGTATGGAGAGGTTCCTATAGGAGTCTTGAATGCTGTTCTGTATGCCCACAGAGCATTATCCAAGCTCTTTGCCCAATCCTTTCTTCGGGCTATCACAGTCCGTTCTAGGATTCTTTTTAGCTCTCTGTTAGAGACCTCAGCTTGCCCATTTGTCTGTGGATGATACGGAGTTGCCACTTTGTGGCTAATTCCATACCTAACCATAGCAAGGTGTAGCTGTTTATTGCAGAAATGAGTGCCCCCGTCACTGATTAGCACTCTGGGAACGCCAAACCTGCTGAAAATGTTTTTCTGGAGGAATTTCAGTACGGTCTTGGTATCATTAGTGGGTGTAGCAATCGCTTCTACCCACTTAGATACATAGTCTACTGCCACCAGAATGTAAGTGTTTGAGTATGATGGTGGGAATGGCCCCATGAAGTCAATTCCCCATACATCAAACAATTCTATCTCTAATATCCCTTGTTGAGGCATTGCATATCCATGAGGCAAGTTACCAGCTCTTTGGCAACTGTCACAGTTACGCACAAACCCTCGGGAATCTTTATAGAGAGTAGGCCAGTAGAAGCCACATTGGAGGACTTTAGTGGCTGTTCGCTCACTTCCAAAATGTCCTCCATACTGTGATCCATGGCAGTGCCATAGGATCCTTTGTGCTTCTTCTCTGGGTACACATCTGCGGATCACTCCGTCAGCACATCTTTTAAAGAGATATGGTTCATCCCAGAGGTAGTACTTGGCATCTGAAATTAATTTCTTTCTCTGCACGTAGCTGTACTCTTTTGGAATGAACCTCACAGCTTTAAAATTTGCAATATCTGCAAACCATGGAGCTTCCTGAATGGCAAAGAGTTGCTCATCTGGGAAAGTCTCAGAGATCTCAGTAGAAGGGAGGGACGCCCCAGCTACTGGCTCTATTCGGGACAGATGATCAGCTACTTGGTTCTCTGTCCCTTTTCTGTCTCTTATTTCTATATCAAACTCTTGCAGAAGCAACACCCATCTGATGAGCCTGGGTTTTGAATCCTGCTTTGTGAGTAAGTATTTAAGAGCAGCATGGTCAGTATACACAACCACTTTGGACCCCACTAGATAGGATCTAAACTTGTCAATGGCATAGACCACTGCAAGTAACTCTTTTTCTGTGGTTGTGTAGTTCTTCTGTGCGTCATTTAGAACACAGCTGGCATAGTAAATGACGTGCAGAAGCTTGTTATGCCTCTGTCCCAACACTGCACCAATGGCATGGTCACTGGCATCACACATTAGTTCAAATGGTAATGTCCAATCTGGTGCAGAGATAACTGGTGCTGTGACCAGCTTAGCTTTCAGGGTCTCAAATGCTTGCAGACACTGTGTGTCAAACACAAATGGTGTGTCTGCAGCTAACAGGTTACTCAGAGGTTTTGCGATTTTTGAAAAATCCTTTATAAACCTTCTGTAGAATCCTGCATGCCCCAGAAAACTTCTGATTGCCTTAACATTGGTAGGTGGAGGTAATTTTTCAATTACCTCTACCTTTGCCTTATCCACCTCTATTCCCCTGCTTGAAATTTTGTGCCCAAGGACAATTCCTTCAGTCACCATAAAGTGACATTTCTCCCAGTTTAAAACTAGATTAGTCTCTTGGCACCTTTTCAAGACAAGTGCTAGGTGATTAAGACAGGAGCTAAATGAGTCTCCATATACTGAAAAGTCATCCATGAAGACTTCCAGAAATTTTTCTACCTTATCTGAGAAGATAGAGAGCATGCACCTCTGAAAGGTCGCAGGTGCATTGCACAAACCAAAAGGCATCCTCCTATAGGCAAACACGCCAGAAGGGCAGGTGAATGCTGTTTTCTCTTGGTCTTGAGGATCTACTGCAATTTGGTTGTAGCCTGAATAGCCATCCAAAAAGCAGTAATAATCATGGCCAGCTAGTCTTTCTAGCATTTGGTCTATGAATGGTAAAGGAAAATGATCCTTTCTGGTGGCTGTATTGAGCCTTCTGTAGTCAATACACATGCGCCACCCTGTGACTGTTCTTGTAGGAACCAGTTCATTTTTTTCATTATGAACCACTGTCATGCCTCCCTTTTTGGGAACAACTTGGACAGGGCTCACCCAGGGGCTATCAGAAATGGGATAAATAATCCCAGCCTCTAGTAATTTAGTGACCTCTTTCTGCACCACCTCCTTCATGGCAGGATTTAGCCTCCTCTGTGGTTGGACCACTGGTTTGGCATTATCCTCCAATAGGATCTTGTGCATGCATCTAGCTGGGCTAATACCCTTGAGATCACTTATGGACCACCCAAGAGCTGTCTTGTGTGTCCTTAGCACTTGAATCAGTGCTTCCTCTTCCTGTGGATTTAAAGCAGAGCTTATAATTACTGGAAAAGTGTCACCCTCTCCTAGAAATGCATATTTCAGGGATGGTGGTAGTGATTTGAGTTCAGGCTTGGGAGGCTTATCCTCCTCCTGAGGAATTTTCGAAAATTCCTTTGCCTCCTCTAGTTCTTCTTGCTCAGGCTGAGCATCTTTGAAGATGTCCTCAAGCTCTGATTCTAGGCTCTCAGCCATATTGATCTCTTCTACCAGAGAGTCAATAATGTCAGCGCCCATGCAGTCATTTGGTGTGTCTGGATGCTGCATGGCTTTTACAGCATTCAACTTGAACTCATCCTCATTGACTCTCAAGGTTACTTCCCCTTTTTGTATATCAATGAGAGTTCGTCCAGTTGCTAGGAAAGGTCTTCCTAGAATGAGAGTTGCACTCTTGTGCTCCTCCATTTCCAGCACCACAAAGTCAGTTGGAAAGGCAAATGGCCCAACCTTGACAATCATGTCCTCAATTATGCCTGATGGGTATTTAATGGAACCATCAGCAAGTTGGAGGCATATCCGGGTTGGTTTGACTTCTCCAGTCAACCCAAGCTTTTTGATAGTGAATGCAGGTATTAGATTGATGCTTGCTCCAAGATCACATAGAGCTGTCTTGGTGCAAGCACCTTCTAATGTGCATGGTATCATAAAGCTCCCTGGATCTTGAAGCTTTTCTGGTAAGCTCTTTAATATGACTGCACTGCATTCTTCAGTGAGAAACACTTTTTCAGTTTCTCTCCAATCCTTCTTATGACTTAAGATTTCTTTCATGAACTTAGCATAAGAAGGTATTTGCTCAAGTGCCTCTGCAAACGGAATCTTTATTTCAAGAGTCCTTAAATAGTCTGCAAAGCGGGCAAATTGCTTATCCTGTTCTGCTTGGTGGAGTTTTTGAGGATAAGGCATCTTGGCTTTATATTCTTCAACCTTAGATGCTGCAGGTTTATTCCTTACAGAAGTGGTTGAAGAAGCCTTGTTAGAGGGATTACTGTCAACACTCTCAGGTGTCTGATTCTCCCCAGGCGTCTGAACGCCAGGATTGGGTGGAAATTGGGCGTTTAACGCCAGCTTTTCCCCCTTTTCTGGTGTTTGAACGCCAGAACTGGGCAAGGAATGGGCGTTTAACGCCAGCTTTCCTTCCCTTTCTGGCGTTTGAACGCCAATAACATTCCTCTCTGGGCTCTTACTGTCCTCAGAGGGATTTTGAACAGTGGTTTGGTTGTCCTCTGTCAATTGTTCCTTGTTTGGCTTTTTACTCTTTTGAGCAGTGTTATTCAGGGTCTTCCCACTCCTCAATTGAACTGCTTGACATTCCTCTGTTATCTGTTTAGATAATTGCTGTTTTGCTTGGTTCAACTGCAGTTGTATGCTCTTGTTAGCAACTTTAGTTTCATGGAGCATATCTTTAAAGTCTGCTAACTGTTCTGTCATCAGGAGCAGTTGTTGATTAAGCTCAGTTATCTGTTCTTGAGGACTAGGGTCAGTGACTACTGCCATGACTTCCTCTTTTGGAGAGAACTCATTGCTAGAGTACAAATATTGGTTTCTAGCAACAGTGTCTATAAGCTCTTGAGCTTCTTCAATTGTCTTCCTCATGTGTATAGATCCACCAGCTGAGTGGTCCAAAGACATCTGAGCTTTTTCTGTAAGCCCATAGTAGAAAATGTCTAACTGTACCCACTCTGAAAACATTTCAGAGGGACATTTCCTTAGCATACCTCTATACCTCTCCCAAGCATTATAAAGGGATTCATTATCCTCTTGTTTAAAGCCTTGGATGTCCAGCCTTAGCTGTGTCATCCTCTTAGGAGGGTAAAAATGATTCAGGAATTTGTCTGATAACTGTTTCCATGTCTTTATGCTTGCTGTAGGTTGGTTATTCAACCACCTTTTAGCTTGATCTTTTACAGCAAATGGAAACAGTAATAATCTGTAGACATCCTGATCCACCTCTTTATCATGCACTGTGTCAGCAATTTGTAAAAACTGTGCCAGAAACTCAGTAGGTTCTTCCTGTGGAAGACCGGAATACTGGCAATTTTGCTGCACTATGATAATAAGTTGAGGATTTAGCTCAAAGCTGCTTGCTTTGATGGGAGGTGTACAGATGCTACTCCCATATGCAGCTGTAATGGGGTTAGCATATGACCCCAGAGTCCTTTTGGACTGATTAATCCCACTTAGGTCCATAATGGACAAAAGGGAAATGACTATGATTGCAAACAGATAAATTTTGTTTTTTTTTTTGAATTAAACGAAAAAAAATAAAATAAAATAGAACAAAAGAAAATTAAAGTGAAAATTCGAAAATAAAAAAGAATCAAAGCAAATTGAGAACTGAATCAATTAGTTAATTAAAAAGATCTTGAAAACAGCAATTAAAAAGATATGATTGAGAAATTTTTATGAAAAAGATTTGATTTTTTTAAAAAGAGGAAAGAGAAAAACAACAAAAAGACACCAAACTTAAAACTTTAGAAAATCAAACACAAAATTTTCGAAAATTTTTAAGGAAAAAACACAAAGAGGACACCAAACTTAGAATTTTTATGAATCAAAAAGGGACTAAGAACATGCAAAATCGAAAATTAAAAGAAAAACAAAAGCATGCAACTGACACCAAACTTAAAATATGAAACTAGACTCAACTAAAAGACTCTAAACCAACAAAAATAAAACAGTCCTAATCTAAGCAACAAGATAAGCCGTCAGTTGTCCAAACTCAACAATCCCTGGCAACGGCGCCAAAAACTTGGTGCACGAAATTGCAATCACACCTTTGCAATCCCGCACAACTAACCAGCAAGTGCACTGGGTCGTCCAAGTAATACCTTGCGTGAGCAAGGGTCGATCCCACGGAGATTGTCAGCTTGAAGCAAGCTATGGTTATCTTGTAAATGTTAGTCAGGATATCAGAAATTATCAGGATTGATTGTGAAAAGCAAAAGAACATGAAATGATTACTTGTTTTGCAGTAATGGAGAATAGGTTGAGGTTTGGAGATGCTCCATCTTCTGAATCTCTGCTTTCCTACTGTCTTCTTCTTCAAACACGCAAGTCTCCTTCCATGGCAAGCTGTATGTAGGGTTTCACCGTTGTCAATGGCTACCTCCCATCCTCTCAGTGAAAACGATTGCATATGCTCTGTCACAGCATAGCGGAATTCATCTGTCGGTTCTCAATCAGGCCGGAATAGAATCCAGTGATTCTTTTGCATCTGTCACTAACGCCCCGCCTTCAGGAGTTTGAAGCACGTCACAGTCATTCAGTCATTGAATGCTACTCAGAATACCACAGACAAGGTTTAGACCTTCCGGATTCTCTTGAATGCCGCCATCAGTCTAGCTTATACCACGAAGATTCCGGTTAAAGAACCCAAGAGATAACTACTTAATCTAAGGTAGAACGGAGGTGGTTGTCAAGCACGCGTTCATAGTTGAGAATGATGATGATTGTCACGGATCATCACATTCATCCGGGTTAAGAACAAGTATTATCTTAGAATGGAAGCAAGCATGATTGAATGAGAAACAGTAGTAATTGCATTAATCCATCAAGACACAGCAGAGCTCCTCACCCCCAACCATGGGGTTTAGAGACTCATGCTATGGAAAGTACACAAAGAAGGGTGTAAAGTGTCATGAGGTCATAAGGTACTGATACAATGTCAAAAGATCCTATTAATAGTAAACTAGTAGCCTAGGGTGTACAGAAATGAGTAAATGACGTAAAAATCCACTTCTGGGTCCACTTGGTGTGTGCTTGGGCTGAGCAATGAAGCAATTTCGTGTAGAGACCTTTTCTGGAGTTAAACGCCAGCTTTCATGCCAGTTTGGGCGTTTAACTCCAGGTTTTATGCCAGTTCCGGCGTTTAACACTGGAATTTCTGAGGCTGTTTTGCCACGCCGGTTTGGGCCATCAAATCTTGGGCAAAGTATGGACTATCATATATTTCTGGAAAGCCCAGAATGTCTACTTTCCAACGCCGTTGAGAGCGCGCCAATTGGGTTTCTGTAGCTCCAGAAAATCCACTTCGAGTGCAGGGAGGTCAGAATCCAACAGCATCTGCAGTCCTTTTCAGTCTCTGAATCAGATTTTTGCTCAGGACCTGGTGGACGAAATTGTGATCACATCAATATAGCATCAATATATTTATTGTAGGATTGTGGAACTTAGGATTTCTGGTATGAGTGGGCACAATTCCGTTCAACTGACCAGCAAGTGTACTGGGTCGTCCAAGTAATACCTTACGTGAGTAAGGGTCGAATCCACAGAGATTATTGGTTTGAAGCAATCAATATTTACTTTAATGATCTTAGTTAGGATGTCAACAAGGATTAATTTGGATTAAAAGTGAAATTATTGGAATTTGATAAAAGAGGGAACAATGTTACTTTGATTTGCAGTAATGGGAAACATGTTGGAGTTTTGGAGATGCTTTGTCCTCTGATTTCAACTCTTCCTTGAGATCTTCTTCTCACACGCAGGTTCCTTCCATGGCAAGCTCTATGTAGGGTGTCACCGTTGTCAATGGCTACTTCCCATCCTCGCAGTGAAAACTATGCACGCACTCTGTCACAGTACGGCTAATCACCGGTTGGTTCCCGCTCCTACTGGAATAGAATCACTCTTTTGCGTCTGTCACTAACGCCCAGCAGGTTAAAGTTTGAAGCACGTCACAGTCATCCAATCCCGGAATCCTACTCGGAATACCACAGACAAGGTTTAGACTTTCCGGATTCTCATGAATGCTGCCATCAATCCGGCTTATACCACGAAGATTCTGTTGGGGAATCTAAGAGATATTCATTCAATCTGATGTAGAACGGAGGTGGTTGTCAGGCACACGTTCATGGGTTGAGGAAGGTGATGAGTGTCACGGATCATCACCTTCTCCACAGTTAAGCGCGAATAAACATCTTAGACAAGAACAAGCGTGTTTGAATGGAAAACAAAGGAATTGTATTAAATCATCGAGACGCTGCAGAGCTCCTCACCCCCAACAATGGAGTTTAGAGACTCATGCCGTCACAAAGTATGTAATTCAGATCTGAAATTGTCATGAGGTACAAGAAATGTCTGTAAAAGTTGTTTAAATAGTAAACTAGTAACCTAGGTTTACAGAAAATGAATAAACTAAGATAATTGGTGCAGAAATCCACTTCTGGGGCCCACTTGGTGTGTGCTGGGGCTGAGACTAAAGCTTTCCACGTGCAAAGGCCTTTCTTGGCGTCAAACTTCAGGTTATGACGTGTTTTGGGCGTTCAACTCCGGATAATGACGTTTTTCTGGCGTTTAACTCCAGACAGCAGCATGAACTTGGCGTTTAACGCCAAGTTACGTCGTCTATCCTCGCGCAAAGTATGGACTATTATATATTGCTGGAAAGCCCTGGATGTCTAGTTTCCAACGCCGTTGAGAGCGCGCCAATTGGACTCCTGTAGCTCCAGAAAATCCATTTCGAGTGCAGGGAGGTCAGGATCCAACAGCATCAGCAGTCCTTTTTCAGCCTAAGTCAGATTTTTGCTCAGCTCCCTCAATTTCAGTCAGAAAATACCTGAAATCACAGAAAAACACACAAACTCATAGTAAAGTCCAGAAATATGATTTTTGCCTAAAAACTAATATTATTCTACTAAAAACTAACTAAAACATGCTAAAATCTACATGAAATTACCCCCAAAAAGCGTACAAAATATCCGCTCATCACAACACCAAACTTAAACTGTTGCTTGTCCTCAAGCAACTAGATGAATAAAGTAGGTTCTAATAGAGATAAAGAAATAATAATATTCTCGAGTTCTAAATGAGGCTCAGATTCTTATTAGATGAGCGGGGCTTGTAGCTTTTTGTCTCTGAACAGTTTTGGCATCTCCCTGTATCTTTAAATTTTCAGAATGATTGGCATCCTTAGGAACTCGGAATTCAGATAGTATTGTTGATTCTCCTAGTGTAGTATGTTGATTCTTGAACACAGTCATTTTATGAGTCTTGGCTGTGGCCCTAAGCACTTTGTCTTCCAGTATTACCACCAGATACACAAATGCCACAGACACATAACTGGGTGAACCTTTTCAGATTGTGACTCAGCTTTGCTAAAGTCCCCAGTTAGTGGTGTCCAGAGCTCTTAAGCACACTCTTTAGCTTTGGATCACGACTTTAACCATTCAGTCTCAAGCTTTTCACTTGGACCTTCATGACACAAGCACATGGTTAGGGACAGCTTGATTTAGCCGCTTAGGCCTGGATTTTAATCTCCTTGGGCCCTCCTATCCATTAATGCTCAAAGCCTTGGATCTTTGCTAAAATTTTCGCCACTTTTTTTTTTTTTTTTGAACTGCTTTTTCTTGCTTCAAGAATCAATTTCATGATTTTTCAGATCCTCAACAATATTTTTCGTGTTCTTTGTCCTTTCAGGAGCCAATATCCATCAAATTCAAAGTACATATTATGCACTGTTCAAGCATTCATTCAGAGAACAAAAAGTATTGCCACCACATATAATTAATTAAAATTTTATTTATTAAGAACTCGAAAAACATAAATTACTTCTTTATTCTAAAAGAAAATCTACTACTTTATTCATGCCTAATGATGATGAGAAAAATAAATTATAACTTAATTGGAAATAAAATCAAAATAGACATCCTAATTACTACTAAATATCTTCTAAGGTTAATTTCTAAAAGGAATAATCTCTACTAAGTTGGAACAGAGAAATTGGAACTCAGCAACCTGTTGTTTTGAGGAGTGGATGCTCCTCTGACTCTTTGGGGTGTGGTTCAAGGATTAATTTTTGGCGCTTCAGTTCCCTTAGATCACGCCCTTGCTCCTCTTGTTCCTTGAGCAGTTTGCAGATCATGCTACCTTGATTATTCTGTTCTTCCTTTATTTGATCCATAGCTTCTTGCAATCTGGAAACAGAAGCCTCAAGTTGTTCCCAATATTCATATTGGGGCAGTTCTGGGAGGGCTTCTTGTGCTCTCCTTCTGACAGGATCCTCTTGTTGCTGTTGCCTGACCATTGATATTCCAGTAATGGGCTTTTCAATTGGGATATATTCAGTTATTCCCATCTTTACTCCAGCCTCTTTGCAAAGCATAGAAACTAGGCTTGGATAAGCCAATTTGGCGTCCTTAGAATTCCTGTTTGCTATTTTATATAGCTCACAGGAGATCAGCTGATGGACTTCCACTTCTTTTCCCAACATGATGCAGTGAATCATGACAGCTCTTTTGATGGTAACTTCAGAATGGTTGCTGGTGGGCAAGATGGAACGACAAATAAAGTCCAGCCAGCCTCTGGCTACTGGTTTTAGATCTTCTCTTTTGAGTTGGACTGGGATGCCAGTTGTACTGGTAGTCCATTTGGCTCCAGGGATGCATATGTCCTCCAGAACCTCATCCAGCCCTTTATTGACCCTTATCATTCTCCTATTAAAGGAGTTTGGGTCATCTTTCAGTTGAGGGATCTTGAATACCTCCCTGATCCTGTCAGAATGGGTATGAATGATTTTTCCTCTGACCACTGTCTTATGGTCAAAGATAGCAGCTCCAATGATTCTTTGCCTTTCTGTCTGCCATAGATTAGCATAGAATTCTTGAACCATATTCTTCCCCACTTTCGTTTCAGGATTGGCCAGAATTTCCCAATTCCTGTTCCGAATTTGCTCTTGGATCTCCGGATATTCATCTTCTTTCAGATCAAATCTGACTTCCGGGATCACTGATCTGTGGCTCATTATCTTGTAGTAATGGTCTGAATGTTCTTTAGTTAAGAATTTCCCTTGGTTCCAAAGTGGCTTTGGAACGCTTTCTTTCTTTCCTCTTGGGGTGGTTTGTTTCCCTTTAGGGGCCATGATCAAGAGACACAATAGTTTTTGTGATCACGGGAAAACACACCAAACTTAGAGCTTTGCTTGTCCTCAAGCAAAAGAGAGGAAAGAAGAGGGATAGGAGGAGAGCAATGTGTAATGGTGATGATGAGGAGGGCGCCGAACACAAGATATAGGGAGGGGGGGTGGGTAATTTTCGAAAAAAATAAGAAAGAGATAAGATAAAAGATATAATTTTAAAAGATATGATCAGAAAAAGATATAATTTTAAAAAGGAAAATATATAAATCAAAATTTAAAAGATAGAATTGAATTTTTAATTTTGAAAAGGATTTTTAAAAGGAGTTAAAGATGTGTTGGAAACAAATTTGAAAAGCTGATGGCTTAAATTGGAAAGCCATTAGTTCTTTTGGGTTAAGATAAATCTAAAAAATTTGCAATCATTGGATTTTAGAAATTAGGATAAAAACTTTTGGAATTGAAAGTGATAATTTAAAATATGTTTATGCAAGAAATCATGAATTGAAACATAAAACTTTTGAAAAAATGCAAAGAAAAACGAAATTGTACCTCCTCCCACCATCCTGGCGTTAAACGCCCACATGGTGCATGGTTTGGGCGTTTAACGCCCACATGTTGCTTCTCCTGGGCGTTCAACGCCCATGTGGTGCTTCTTCCTGGCGTTGAACGCCAGGAGGTCCTTCTTTACTGGGCGTTTTTCTAAACGCCCAGAATGCTAGCAGATTGGCGTTAAACGCCCAGAAGGTGCATCTTTCTGGCGTTTAACGCCCAGAAGATGCTTCTTCTTGGCGTTTAACGCCCAGAAGGCTACCCTTACTGGCGTTAAACGCCCAGTGGGTGCTTCTTTTGGGCGTTTAACGCCCAAAGTATTTCTTACTGGCTTTTTCATGCCAGTGAGCTTCCAAATTTCTCTGTAACTCTTGGGACTTCAATTAATTACTAATTCACCTTTGAAGATACTTGGACTTAAACCTGTAAAGAAAAGAAAATTTATTTAATCAGTAAATAAACTTTGTAAATGGCTGGGTTGTCTCCCAGCAAGCGCTTCTTTAATGTCATTAGCTGGACTGACACTGATATTCAATGTAATCTCAGTCTTGAGCATTCTTGCTCGAAATTATCTTCAAGATAGTGTTTAACTCTTTGTCCATTGACAATGAACTTTTTGTTAGAGTCACTATCCTGAAGTTCTATGTATCTATATGGTGATACACTTGTGATCACATATGGACCTCTCCACCGGGATTTTAATTTCCCAGGGAATAATTTGAGCCTTGAATTAAATAGCAGAACTTTCTGTCCTGGTTCAAAGACTCTGGATGACAATTTCTTATCATGCCATCTTTTTGCTTTCTCTTTGTAAATTTTTGCATTTTCGAAAGCATTGAGTCTAAATTCCTCTAGCTCATTTAACTGGAGCAATCGTTTTTCTCCAGCCAATTTGGCATCAAGATTCAGGAATCTGGTTGCCCAGTAGGCCTTGTGTTCCAGTTCCACTGGCAAGTGACATGCCTTTCCATACACAAGCTGGTATGGAGAGGTCCCTATAGGGGTCTTAAATGCTGTTCTGTATGCCCACAGAGCATCATCCAAGCTTCTTGCCCAATCCTTTCTACGGTTAATTACAGTCCGTTCCAGGATTCTTTTAAGTTCTCTATTTGAGACTTCAGCCTGCCCATTAGTTTGTGGGTGATATGGAGTAGCCACCCTGTGGTTGACTCCATAACGTACTAGGGCAGAGTAGAGCTGTTTATTACAGAAATGAGTACCCCCATCACTGATTAACACTCTAGGGATACCAAATCTGCTGAAGATATGTTTCTGGAGGAATTTTAACACTGTTTTAGTGTCATTAGTGGGTGTTGCAATAGCCTCCACCCATTTGGATACATAATCCACTGCCACCAGAATATAGGTGTTTGAGTATGATGGTGGGAAAGGTCCCATGAAATCAATGCCCCATACATCAAACAACTCAATCTCTAAGATTCCTTGTTGAGGCATAGCATAGCTGTGAGGCAGGTTGCCTGATCTCTGGCAACTATCACAATTAAGCACAAATGCTCGGGAATCTTTATAGAGAGTAGGCCAGTAGAAGCCACTCTAGAGGACTCTTGTGGCTGTTCGTTCACTTCCAAAATGTCCTCCATACTGTGATCCATGGCAATGCCAAAGGATCTTCTGTGCTTCTTCTTTAGGCACACATCTACGGATTACTCCGTCTGCACATCTCTTAAAGAGATATGGTTCATCCCAGAGATAGTATTTTGCATCTGTGATTAATTTCTTTGATTGCACTTTACTGTACTCTTTGGGTATGAATCTCACTGCCTTGTAGTTCGCAATGTCTGCAAACCATGGCACTTCCTGGACGGCTAGTAATTGCTCATCCGGAAAGGTTTCAGAAATTTCAGTGAGAGGGAGGGACGTCCCTTCCACTGGCTCTATTCGGGATAGGTGATCTGCTACTTGGTTTTCTGTCCCTTTTCTGTCTCTTATTTCTATATCAAACTCTTGCAGAAGCAGCACCCATCTGATGAGTCTGGGTTTTGAATCTTGCTTTGTGAGTAGATATTTAAGAGCAGCATGATCAGTGTACACAATCACTTTTGATCCTACTAAGTAGGATCTGAATTTGTCAATGGCGTAAACCACTGCAAGTAGCTCTTTTTCTGTGGTTGTGTAATTCTTCTGTGCATCATTTAGCACACGGCTGGCATAGTAAATGACATGCAGAAGCTTGTCATGCCTTTGTCCCAACACTGCACCAATGGCATGGTCACTGGCATCACACATTAGTTCAAATGGTAATGTCCAGTCTGGTGCAGAGATGATTGGTGCTGTAACCAATTTAGCTTTCAGAGTTTCAAATGCCTGCAGACACTCTTCATCAAAGATAAATGGCGTGTCTGCAGCTAGCAGGTTGCTCAGAGGTTTGGCGATTTTTGAAAAATCCTTTATAAACCTCCTGTAGAACCCTGCATGTCCCAGAAAGCTTCTGATTGCCTTAACATTAGCAGGTGGTGGTAATTTTTCAATTACTTCTACTTTAGCTTGGTCCACCTCTATCCCTTTGTTCGAAATTTTGTGCCCAAGGACAATTCCTTCAGTCACCATAAAGTGACATTTTTCCCAGTTTAAAACCAGGTTAGTCTCTTGGCATCTTTTCAGAACAAGTGCTAAATGGTTAAGGCAGGAGCTGAATGAGTCTCCAAATACTGAAAAGTCATCCATGAAGACTTCCAGAAATTTTTCCACCATATCAGAGAAAATTGAGAGCATGCACCTCTGAAAGGTTGCAGGTGCATTGCACAGGCCAAATGGCATCCTTCTGTATGCAAATACTCCGGATGGACATGTGAAGGCTGTTTTCTCCTGATCCTGGGGATCTACTGCAATTTGATTATAAGCTGAATATCCATCCAGGAAGCAGTAGTATTCATGACCTGCTAGTCTTTCTAGCATCTGGTCTATGAATGGTAAAGGAAAATGATCCTTTCTGGTGGCTGTATTGAGTCTTCTGTAATCAATGCACATACGCCACCCTGTAACTGTCCTTGTAGGAACCAGTTCATTTTTTTCATTATGAACCACTGTCATGCCACCCTTCTTAGGGACAACTTGAACAGGGCTCACCCAGGGGCTGTCAGAAATAGGATAAATAATCCCAGCCTCTAGTAATTTAGTGACCTCTTTTTGCACCACTTCTTTCATAGCTGGGTTCAGCCGCCTTTGTGGTTGAACCACTGGCTTGGCGTCATCCTCCAACAAGATTTTGTGCATGCATCTGGCTGGGCTAATGCCCTTAAGATCACTAATGGACCACCCAAGAGCTGTCTTGTGTGTCCTTAGCACTTGAATTAGTGCTTCTTCTTCCTGTGGCTCTAAGGTAGAGCTTATAATTACAGGAAAGGTTTCACCTTCTCCCAGAAATGCATATTTCAGGGATGGTGGCAATGGTTTGAGCTCGGGTTTTGGAGGTTTCTCCTCTTCTTGAGGGATTTTCAGAGGTTCTATTATCTTTTCTGATTCCTCCAAATCAGGCTGAACATCTTTAAAGATGTCCTCTAGCTCTGATTCGAGACTCTCAGCCATATTGACCTCTCTTACCAGAGAATCAATAAGATCAACACTCATGCAGTCATTTGGGGTGTCTGGATGTTGCATGGCTTTAACAACATTCAACTTGAACTCCTCCTCATTGACTCTCAAGGTTACTTCCCCTTTTTGGACATCAATGAGGGTTCGGCCAGTTGCTAGGAAAGGTCTTCCTAGAATGAGAGTTGCACTCTTGTGCTCCTCCATTTCCAGCACCACAAAGTCAGTAGGAAAGGCAAATGGCCCAACCTTGACAATCATGTCTTCAATCACGCCTGATGGGTATTTAATGGAGCCATCAGCAAGTTGAAGACATATCCTGGTTGGTTTAATTTCTTCAGCTAAACCAAGCTTCCTGATAGTAGATGCAGGTATTAGGTTGATACTTGCCCCAAGATCACATAAAGCTTGCTTGGTACAAACACCTTCTAATGTGCATGGTATCATAAAGCTCCCAGGGTCTTTAAGCTTCTCAGGTAAGCTTTTCAGAATGACTGCACTGCATTCTTCAGTGAGGTAAACTTTTTCAGTTTCCCTCCAATCCTTCTTATGACTTAAGATCTCTTTCATGAACTTAGCATAAGAGGGTATTTGCTCAAGTGCTTCTGCAAACGGGATCTTTATTTCAAGAGTCCTGAGATAGTCTGCAAAGCGGGCAAATTGCTTATCCTGTTCCGCTTGGCGGAGTTTTTGAGGATAAGGCATTTTGGTTTTGTATTCCTCAACCTTAGTTGCTGCAGTTTTATTACCTACAGAAGTGGGTTGGGAAGCCTTTTTAGAAAGGTCAGCACTTGTATGTGACTGATTCCCCACTGGCATTTGAATGCTAGTGGTGGGAGCTGGAGTGGCGTCAAACGCCACTTCCTTGTTTGTTACTGGCGTTTGAACGCCAGAACCATGCTCCTTTTGGGCGTTCAACGCCAGATCCATGCTTGTTTCTGGCGTTGAACGCCAGGAATAAGCATGGTTTGGGCGTTCAGCGCCAGCTTTATCCCTTTCTGGGCTCTGCTTGTCCTCAGAGGGATTTTTAGTAGCCATTTGTTCATTTCCTGTCTTCTTGCTACTTTGAAGTGAGGTATTTAATGTTTTCCCACTTCTTAATTGAACTGCTTGGCATTCTTCTGTTATTTGCTTTGACAGTTGCTTTTCTGTCTGCTTTAATTGTACTTCCATGTTCCTGTTAGCCATTCTTGTTTCCTGTAATATTTCCTTGAATTCGGCTAGCTGCTGAGTTAGAAAATCTAATTGCTGATTGAATTTATTAGCCTGATCCATCGGATTGAGTTCTGCAGTTACTGTTTTAGCTTCTTCTTTCATGGAAGATTCACTGTTTAGATACAGATGCTGATTTCTGGCAACTGTATCAATAAGCTCTTGAGCTTCTTCAATTGTTTTTCTCATGTGTATAGATCCACCAGCTGAGTGGTCTAGAGAAATCTGAGCTTTTTCTGTAAGCCCATAGTAAAAGATGTCTAATTGCACCCATTCTGAAAACATTTCAGAGGGGCATTTTCTTAGCATCTCTCTGTATCTCTCCCATGCATCATAAAGGGATTCATTATCTCCTTGTTTGAAGCCTTGGATGCTTAGCCTTAGCTGTGTCATCCGTTTGGGAGGGAAATAGTGATTCAGGAATTTTTCTGACAGCTGTTTCCATGTTTTTATGCTGTTCTTAGGCTGGTTATTTAACCACCTCTTAGCTTGATCTTTTACAGCAAATGGAAACAGTAGTAATCTGTAGACATCCTGATCCACTTCTTTATCATGTACTGTATCAGCAATTTGCAGAAATTGTGCCAGAAACTCTGTAGGTTCTTCATGTGGAAGACCAGAATACTGGCAGTTTTGCTGCACCATGATAATGAGCTGAGGATTCAGCTCAAAGCCACTAACTCCAATGGAAGGTATACAGATACTACTCCCATATGAAGCAGTAGTGGGGTTAGCATATGACCCCAGAGTCCTCTTGGACTGTTCACTCATACTTACTTCCATAATGGAATACAAGTTGAGAATTTATAGTTTGGAATGTAGCAATAAAAATGGAATAAAAAAAGAAGTTAAAAATATATATTTTTTTTTAAAATAAAATAAAAACGAAATAAATAAAAGAAAGTGGAAATATTTTGAAATTGAAAATTGAATTTTTATAAAAGATTTTCGAAAAAAATTGTTCAAAATTAGTTAGAAAAATAAAAATTTTTGAATTTTGAATTTTATGATGAAAGAGAAAAACACACAAAAGACACAAGACTTAAAATTTTTAGATCTAATGCTCCTTAATTTTCGAAAATTTTTGGAGGGAAAACACCAAGGAACACCAAACTTAAAAATTTTAAGATCAAGGCACAAGAAAAACTCAAGAACACTTTGAAGATTCACAAGAACACCAAGAACACAAGGAAGAACACCAAACTTAAAATTTTTAGAAAACCCAAATAAATTTTTGAAAATTATAAAAATTAACAATAAAACACCAAACTTGGAGTTTGGCACAAGATTAAATCAAGAAAAATTATTTTTGAAAAAGATTTTCAAAAGTACTGGTGCTCCCTTATCAAGAATATAAGCCAATTGGGAATAAATATGACACTTGATGCAGATGTTCTTGAAAAGAAACTATCCTATCAAAATTTAATGACTCTATAACAATAAAAATAAAAATAAAAATAAAAATAAATTATTCCTAATCTAAGAAATAAAATAAACCTTCAATTGTCCAAACGCAATAATCCCCGGCAACGGCGCCAAAAACTTGGTGGACGAAATTGTGATCACATCAATATAGCATCAATATATTTATTGTAGGATTGTGGAACTTAGGATTTCTGGTATGAGTGGGCACAATTCCGTTCAACTGACCAGCAAGTGTACTGGGTCGTCCAAGTAATACCTTACGTGAGTAAGGGTCGAATCCACAGAGATTATTGGTTTGAAGCAATCAATATTTACTTTAATGATCTTAGTTAGGATGTCAACAAGGATTAATTTGGATTAAAAGTGAAATTATTGGAATTTGATAAAAGAGGGAACAATGTTACTTTGATTTGCAGTAATGGGAAACATGTTGGAGTTTTGGAGATGCTTTGTCCTCTGATTTCAACTCTTCCTTGAGATCTTCTTCTCACACGCAGGTTCCTTCCATGGCAAGCTCTATGTAGGGTGTCACCGTTGTCAATGGCTACTTCCCATCCTCGCAGTGAAAACTATGCACGCACTCTGTCACAGTACGGCTAATCACCGGTTGGTTCCCGCTCCTACTGGAATAGAATCACTCTTTTGCGTCTGTCACTAACGCCCAGCAGGTTAAAGTTTGAAGCACGTCACAGTCATCCAATCCCGGAATCCTACTCGGAATACCACAGACAAGGTTTAGACTTTCCGGATTCTCATGAATGCTGCCATCAATCCGGCTTATACCACGAAGATTCTGTTGGGGAATCTAAGAGATATTCATTCAATCTGATGTAGAACGGAGGTGGTTGTCAGGCACACGTTCATGGGTTGAGGAAGGTGATGAGTGTCACGGATCATCACCTTCTCCACAGTTAAGCGCGAATAAACATCTTAGACAAGAACAAGCGTGTTTGAATGGAAAACAAAGGAATTGTATTAAATCATCGAGACGCTGCAGAGCTCCTCACCCCCAACAATGGAGTTTAGAGACTCATGCCGTCACAAAGTATGTAATTCAGATCTGAAATTGTCATGAGGTACAAGAAATGTCTGTAAAAGTTGTTTAAATAGTAAACTAGTAACCTAAGTTTACAGAAAATGAATAAACTAAGATAATTGGTGCAGAAATCCACTTCTGGGGCCCACTTGGTGTGTGCTGGGGCTGAGACTAAAGCTTTCCACGTGCAAAGGCCTTTCTTGGCGTCAAACTTCAGGTTATGACGTGTTTTGGGCGTTCAACTCCGGATAATGACGTTTTTCTGGCGTTTAACTCCAGACAGCAGCATGAACTTGGCGTTTAACGCCAAGTTACGTCGTCTATCCTCGCGCAAAGTATGGACTATTATATATTGCTGGAAAGCCCTGGATGTCTACTTTCCAACGCCGTTGAGAGCGCGCCAATTGGACTCCTGTAGCTCCAGAAAATCCATTTCGAGTGCAGGGAGGTCAGGATCCAACAGCATCAGCAGTCCTTTTTCAGCCTAAGTCAGATTTTTGCTCAGCTCCCTCAATTTCAGTCAGAAAATACCTGAAATCACAGAAAAACACACAAACTCATAGTAAAGTCCAGAAATATGATTTTTGCCTAAAAACTAATATTATTCTACTAAAAACTAACTAAAACATGCTAAAATCTACATGAAATTACCCCCAAAAAGCGTACAAAATATCCGCTCATCAGGACCCTCAATTTCAGCCAGAAAATACCTGAAATCACAGAAAAACACACAAACTCATAGTAAAGTCCAAAAAAGTGAATTTTAGCTAAAAACTAATAAAAATATACTAAAATCTAACTAAATCATACTAAAAACATACTAAAAACAATGCCAAAAAGCATACAAATTATCCGCTCATCAACGTCACAGTCATTCATTACCGGAATCCTACTCGGAATACCACAGACAAGGTTAGACTTTCCGGATTCCCAAGATCCTACTCGGAATACCACAGACAAGGTGAGACTTTCCGGATCCTCATAAATGCCGCCATCTATCTAGCTTATACCACGAAGATTCTGTTGGGGAATCTAAGAGATATACATTCAAGCTCTGTTGCATGTAGAACGGAAGTGGTTGTCAATCACGTGCGTTCATAAGTGAGAATGATAATGAGGGTTACTTATCATCACATTCATCATGTTCTTGGGTACGAATGAATATCTTGGAATAAGAATAAGAGAGATTTGAATAGAAGAAAATAGAATTGCATTAATACTTGAGGTACAGCAGAGCTCCACACCCTTAATCTATGGTGTGCAGAAACTCCACCGTTGAAAATACATAAGCAAAGGGTTCAGGCATGGCCGAATGGCCAGCCCCCATGTGGTCACAAGACCGAATGATCAAAGACCTAAAGTGATCAAAGATATCTAATACAATAGATAAATGTTCTATTTATAATAAACTAGCTCCTAGGGTTTACATGAGTAAGTAATTGATGCATAAATCCACTTCCGGGTCCCACTTGGTGTATGCTTGGGCTGAGCTTGATTAATCCACGAGCTGAGGCTTCTCTTGGAGTTGAACTCCGAGTTATGACGTGTTTTGGGCGTTCAACTCCGGATCATGACGTTTTTCTGGCGTTTAACTCCAGACAGCAGCTTGTACTTGGCGTTCAACGCCAAGTTACGTCGTCAATCTCCAAATAAAGTATGAACTATTATATATTGCTGAAAAGCTCTGAATGTCTACTTTCCAACGCCGTTGAGAGCGCGCCATTTGAAGTTCTGTAGCTCCAGAAAATCCATTTCGAGTGCAGAGAGGTCAGATTCCAACAGCATCAGCAGTCCTTTTGTCAGCCTTTTTCAGAGTTTTGCTCAAGTCCCTCAATTTCAGCCAGAATTTACCTGAAATCACAGAAAAACACACAAACTCATAGTAAAGTCCAGAAATGTGAATTTAACATAAAAACTAATGAAAACATCCCTAAAAGTAGCTCAAACTTACTAAAAACTATATAAAAACAATGCCAAAAAGCGTATAAATTATCCGCTCATCACAACACCAAACTTAAATCGTTGCTTGTCCCCAAGCAACTGAAAATCAAATAGGATAAAAGAAGAGAATTTACTATAAATTCCAGATTATCAATGAATATTAATTTAATTAGATGAGCGGGACTTGTAGCTTTTTGCTTCTGAATAGTTTTGACATCTCACTTTTTCCTTTGAAGTTTAGAGTGATTGGCTTCTCTAGGAACTTAGAATTTCGGATAGTGTTATTGACTTTCCTAGTTAAGCATGTTGATTCTTGAACACAGCTACTTATGAGTCTTGGCCGTGGCCCTAAGCACTTTGTTTTCCAGTATTACCACCGGATACATAAATGCCACAGACACATAACTGGGTGAACCTTTTCAGATTGTGACATAGCTTTGCTATAGTCCCCAGTTAGTGGTGTCTAGAGTGACAAACCCCATTTGTAGGGTTTATCTTGTATTAACTTTAAGGGATTTTATCACCTTTCACCCACATTTATTCAATGAAATAGCATGGTTTTGTATATTCTCCTTTAATTGTGCTTAAGAGTGAAAACATGCTTTTTAGGTCTTAAAATAGATAAATATAATTTACCTTGATTCCATTAGATGCCTTGATATGTTTGTTAAGTGATTTAAGGTTTAGGAGGCAAAGATTGGATCAAGGGAATGAAGAAAGAAGCATGAAAAGTTGGAGAACTCATGAAGAAATGAAAGAACCGGAAAGCTGTCAAGCCGACCTCTTTGCACTTAAACGACCATAACTTGAGCTACAGAGGTCCAAATGATGCGGTTCCAGTTGGATTAGAAAGATAACATCCGGGGCTTCGAAACGATATAAGATTTTCCATAGTTGCTACAAGTATGGTGGCGCGCACGCGCAAAGTACGCGCACGCGCCGTTGCTGCCTCATAGTTCACTTAAAGCAAAACGTGGCCAGCGAATTCAAAAGCCTTGTGGGCCCAATCCAACTCATTTCTGATGCTATTTAAGCCAAGGAGTGAAGAGGGAAACAGTTGTTAGTTACCATTAGTTTAGTTTAGTAGTTAGAATTAGTTTCTAGAGAGAGAAGCTCTCACTTCTCTCTAGAATTAGGATTAGGATTAGGATTAGTTCTTAGATCTAGGTTTTAATCTTTGCTTTCTTCTACTTCTACATCTCAATTCCTTGTTGTTAGATTCATTCTTCTTCCATTCTTTTAGTGTAATTTCCTTTATGTTGTTCTTATGTTTTGTTGTAGATCTACTATTGTTCCTTCCATTTTCTTTCAATTCAATAAGAGGTAATTCATAATAATTGTTCTTCTTTGCTTTTCTATTGTTGATCTCTTGCCTTGTAGTTAGATCTCTCTTTAATTCTTGCAATTTATGTTGTTTACTTTTATTGCCTTTTATGTGTTTGTTGAAATGCCTCTTCTAGATATAGTGTAGATTTTGTTCCTCTTGGCCTAGGTAGAGTAATTAGTGACACTTGAGTTATCTAATTCCTTTGTTGATTGATAATTGGAGAGATTGCTAATTGGTTTAGAGTGCACTAAAGCTAGTCTTTCCTTGGGAGTTGGCTAGGACTTGTGGCTCAAGTCAATTCATCCACTTTACTTTCCTTTCTTTAGTAAGGGTTAACTAAGTGGTAGCAATGAACAATTCTCATCACAATTGAGAAGGATAACTAGGATAAGACTTCTAGTTCTCACACCTCACCAAGAGCCTTTTATAGTTGTTAGTTTATTTTCATTGCCATTTATATTTCTTGTCCAAAAGCTTAAAAAACCCCAAATATAATTCACAACCAATAACAAGACACTTTATTGTAATTCCTAGGGAGAACGACCCGAGGTTTAAATACTTCGGTTTATAGATTTTAGGGGTTTGTACTTGTGACAAACAAATTTTTGTATGAGAGGATTATTGTTGGTTTAGAGACTATACTTCGACGAGATTTCATTTGTGAAATTCTAAACCGTCAAAAATCCAATCGTCAAAATGGCGCCGTTGCCGGGGATTTGCAATGGTGTTGCGTTATTGGTTGTTGTACATATGTGAATAGTGTAAATATCTTGCTTTTTGCTTCCTTTGCTAGTGTAGAATTTTATTTTCCCTTTCCACCATGAATTCTCACTTTGGCTATGAGCTTGGTTCTAATTGTGTTGTAGGTAATGGGAGCTTCAATGAGGATGCATATCAAGGATGGGATAATCAAAGGTGGGAGGAGCCATATGCATATGATCAATCTTCATGGCAACAACCTCCACCAATGTACTATGAAGAAGAGCCATCCTATGATGCGTATCAATCCACTGGCTATGGTGAACCACCTTATGACTTTCAAGAACCACCACCATATGCCTATGAACCATATCCTCAACATGAGCCGCAACCATTCTCACAAGCCTCTCCATGTTTAGCACCTTCCTATGATCCATATCCATCATATGACCGATCATCCATACCATATTTTTATTACCATTATGAGCACGAACCTTTAGAACCACCACAAGCATATCAAGATTACTACCAAGAACCACCTCAATACACACAATCTCCACAACCCTACCAAGAGGAACCACCTTCCTATTGTGAACCCTCTCTCCAAAGTAATGAACCTTCCTATCCACCCCAAGCCCCAATAGATGATCCTCTCACTTTGTTACTTCAAGGACAAGAAGCCATGAAACGGGATACACTTGAGTTTGTGACCAACTTGACCAAGGTAGTGTCCACCTTAGCCTACCGATGTTTGAATGCTCAAGGTACTCCCATGATCCCATGTGACAAGTCAAAAGAAGAACAAAGCATGAAGGAGAAATTGGAAGATTTGGTGGGGGATGGAGGATACTATTTCGTGTTGGAACAATTGGAGGAGCCTATGATCATTGAAGAAAAGGAAGAAATGGTTGAAGATTTAGGAGATGTTGAAAGTCCATGGGAATGTAGCATCATGGAGCACTTTTCCAAGAAGTTTGAATTTGATGTTGAGGAGGGTGCGCAACCTCCAAGGCATACCATCATTGAAGACTTGGAAGAAGCTTATCAAGAGATGGATTCAATCATGGATGAATTCCTATCTACAATCGAATCCTCCCCCATTGGACATGAAGTTGAAGCTATAGAAAAGTGTGTACAACCTCCCATGGAAAACAAAAATGGTATGGTGTATATTGAAATTGAAGAATATGAAGAGGTTGATCAAGAGATGAATTCATTCATCAATGAATTCCTATCCAAAGTTGAATCACCTCCCATGAAACAAAATGTCAACACTAAGCCATATAACAAAAGGGAAAAGGTTGAATTCAAAGAAGCTTGTGAAGAGGTGGAAACAACTAAAGAGGAGCACAAAGAGGTAGATCTTGCATCGTCTAAGTGTGGGGAAATCTTCCTTCCCAAGCTACCATCAAACGCAACATTTAAGTGGGTAAAATCTCTATCCTTAAGCCTTAAATTCTCACTTGAATATGGTTTGATTGAAAATGATGGTCAACTTAGAACTCTTTGTGGAATTAAAAATAAGACTGAGTTGTGTAGTGGTTGGAGAGGAGGTGTTAAGCTCATTAAGGTCAAGACCTCAAGGTATAGGGATGATATTGGGACAAGGATCACCTTGTATGGATCTAGGAGGAAGCATTGTTGGAGTAAAGAGAACTCTGTGTGTCCTCCACATTTATGTCAACTACCCATCCGACAAAATCATGGAACTCAACTAAAGGATGGATGCAAAAATAAGATATGGGATCCCGGTTCGACATGTGACGACCAAATATGGGGACTCGTATTTTGGGTAGAAATCTGCCCAAGCTCAATGACAATGGTTGGAAATTCTGTCAACCAATTGAGGAGCATGGATCCTTGGAGATTCAAGGATGAGTACAAACATAAGCCACCATGACAAAGAGCTTCTCAAATGTCCAACTTAAGGACTTAAACTAAAAGTGCTAGGTGGGAGACACCCCACCATGGTAAACTCTTTCCAATCTTTTACATTTACTTAATAAGTGATTTGAGTTACCATTGTAGGTAGATGTTTCATATAAATTTGTTTGTACGATTTAATTGTTAGCTTAGTCATATGCATGTTGTGTTTAGTAGTAGATGAATAATATCAAAATTGCATTTTTTTGTGAATTGTATGATAGAAGAGTGAATAAGAGTTGTGAACACCAAGGGGAGCACCAGAAATTTGTTTCTGACAAAAAAAAAAAAGGGTGAATAGACGCGAGTGCACCATGTACGCGCACGCGTCCTCCTGTGGATGCACCACGAGCCAAAACTCCCGAGAGTTGGGCCTCCCTTGGGCGAATATCATGCCCACAGCCCAACTCGACCCACGCGAATGCGCACAACGTGCGTGCGCGCCGTTTCTCATAATATGGACATTCACGCGAACGCGCACATGTCGCGTTCGCGCCGATTCCCTGCTGCAGGTCTTTGAGCCAAACTCCAGAGAGTTGAGCCGGCTCTGGGCTAGCTTTAGGCCCCAGGCTCAACTCAACCTGCGCGGGCGCGCACATCGCGCCAACGCGCCGATTCATACCTCAACAATGTACGCGGACGCGCACATGCCGCGTGCGCGCCGATCTGATGGCGCAACTTCCGGGCCATTCTCCAGAGAGTTAGGCCTACTTTGGGCCAACTCTATGCCTCTAGCCCAACCTTAGGCACGCGTGCGCACGCTGTACGCGCACGCGTACCCTCCTATATTTCTCATCTACGCGTAAGCGCAATGTACGCGCACGCGTAGGTCGCGAGTTTCTTCAATCGACGCGAACGCGCAAGGTGCGCGCGCGCGTCGATTCAAAATTTGGTATAACCCTAATGCGCGACGCATCCTGCGCAGTCGCGCACTCACCCCCTCAACCCCCATCATCTTCTTCCTTCCTCTCTTCCCCATAGCCACCTCTGCTGCGCCATCAACCACCACCGCCGGCCACCCTTCCTTCTCCTTCTCTCACTATCCTCCCTCAACCCTCCTTCTCTCACTCCTGCATCACATTCTCACTCTCACTCGTCTCTCACTGTTCGGCCGCACTTCGCAACCGGCAATCTCCGCCGCCAACCAGTCTCGCCGCCGGCAGCCCATCCATCTCTCTCTCCCGCTTCGTCCTTGCTCACTCTCCCTCTCTCATTCACTTCCCTCTCTTCTTCTCCCGGGGCAGAACCACCATCCACCGCCACTGCTCGACTTTCCGACCACCATTCACGGCGGCGCAGTACCTAGCCTCATTTCCCCCATTTTTCCTTCCATTACTGCTTCCTCTGCTCCCAGGTTCCACTCTATTTCTTTTCTGTTCTTCTGTTAATTTTCATTTCTGTTAGTTAGCCAAATTGTGTGTTAGTTAGTTTAAATTCGAATTTTGCATGATAGGCTAGATAGAGATAACTGCGGTTAGGTAGCTAGGGCTGGATAGAGGATTCTAGGCCTGATAAGTGCTCCGTTCGTGCTTCATTTGCTGTTTGCTATGTGGATGTTGCATGTTGCTTTTGGACTGTTTTTGTGTACTTCTTGCTGCCTGAATCCCATTTCCGTGGTGCTGTACTTGCTTGATGTTGTTTTATATGCTTATTGTGATGATTTGCTATTCGGGAACGTCCAATTTTAAGCCGGAATGCTGCCCGATTTTCAAGAAAATTAGTCCATTTTGGTCTTTAATTCAATTTTGGGCAACATCCATTTATCTTTGACCTCCCGGATTTGTGTAATTTGTGAACATGAACCACAACTCTCCCGTTCACTATGCATAAATCTCATCATATTACTAATCCATTTTCTTTAACCTACTACTTTCTTTAACTTTCTAACTTCCGCTCACTTTAACCCTCTTTAACAATTCTTTCCAAAATATGATGATTTTCTTGCATTTTGAATATGAGTGGTCAATTTTAAAGAAATTTGCTTTCTTGGTTCATTCGTTCACTTTTACATATTCATTACAACATCTAAGATTGTCTCTTTTTGCTATTTGCCTCCTGAACATGCTTTATTTGTTACATGCTACATGTCTTATATATTCTATCACATTTTTTTTTCAGGATGTCTGACAAAGGCAAAGCCATAGCCACTTCCTCCAAAAAGAGAAAACACTCTACCCCTTCTCTTCCTTCCACATATAAGCATTATGCCAAGAACCCTTTGAATGATGTGGACAAAGAAAATCAGTTATTGCCTTCCACCAATCCAGAAAAATTCCCTAATCTCTACTGTGAGCTCCGGTTTTCTAAGTATCGGACTACAAAGCTCAACATTGAGAAGAGGCTACTTCTCCCGATGGATGTGAGACGTACTATTTCCGGACGGATCGCCGATTTGGGTATTGATTTTGTTGACCGAGATCTGGGGGATATTAATGTATCGTGGGTGAAGGAATTCTACTGTAACTTCTTCCGTCCCACATTAGATTCGGTTCAGGTGAGGGGTAGGGAGATTATGATCACTGAGACTGCCATTGAGGAGGCACTACAGTGCAGGCATGTTTCGGATGAGTTGTGTGCCCATCAGCAGGCTGAGTTAGCTATACACAGTATGACCTTCGATTATGAGGCACTCAGGACTGTTATTGGGATACCAGAGGCTACTTGGGTTATGGATGCCAACAACACCAAGCCAAAAGGGATGATGTTTTCTCATCTGACTAGGGAGGCCAAGACTTGGCAGATGATCTTTGCCTGCTATGTCCTTCCCACCACCCATTTTTCTGAGATTCCTATGGAGATGCTCCTACTCATTGGGTGTGTTATGGAGGGGAAGGAGGTCTCTTTCCCTAGATTGATCAGACAGTGTATGTGGCGGGCGCATATTCGTGGCCTACTTCCTTTTCCTACATTGGTCACGAGTATGGCGGCCCTAGCCGAGGTGCCATGGTTGGATGATGATGTGCGACCACCGCCCCCTGATGATGATGACAAGGAGGTCCAATACTTCGGTTTATAAATTTAGGGGTTTGTACTAGTGACAAACAACTTTTTGTACGAAAGGATTATTGTTTGGATTAGAAACTATACTTTACAACGAGATTTCATTAGTGAAATTCTAAACCATCAAAAATCCAATCGTCATAGAGCTCTTAAGCACACTCTTTTGCCTTGGATCACGACTTTAACCACTCAGTCTCAAGCTTTTCACTTGGACCTTCATGACACAAGCACATGGTTAGGGACAGCTTGATTTAGCCGCTTAGGCCTGGATTTAATTTCCTTGGGCCCTCCTATCCATTGATGCTCAAAGCCTTGGATCCTTTCTACCCTTGCCTTTTGGTTTTAAGGGCTATTGGCTTTTTCTACTGCTCCTTCTTTTTCTTTCTAAATTTTTTTTTCGCCATATTTTTTTTTCCGCAAGCTTCCTTTTTCAGTGCTTTCTCTTGCTTCAAGAATCAATTTCATGATTTTTTTCAAATCATCAATAACATTTCTCTTTGTTCATCATTCTTTCAAGAGCCAACAATTTTAACACTCATAAACAACAAGATAAAAAATATACACTGTTCAAGCATTCATTCAGAAAACAAAAAGTATTGTCACCACATCAATATAATTAAATTAAATTCAAGGATGAATTCGAAATTCATGTACTTCTTATTCTTTTGAATTAAAACATTTTTTTCATTTAAGAGAGGTGAAGGATTAATGAATTTTATTCATAGCCTTAAGGCATGGTTACATACTAATGATCATGAAATAAAGACACAAAACATAGATAAACATAATACTAAAAACCGAAAACAGAAAGAAATAAAGAACAAGGAATGAATCCACCTCTAGTGGCGTCTTCTTCTTGAAGGACCAATGATGTTCTTCAGCTCTTCTATGTCCCTTCCTTGCCTTTGTTGCTCCTCCCTCATTGCTCTTTGGTCTTCTCTTATTTCTTGGAGAATGATGGAGTGCTCATGATGTTCCACCCTTAATTGTTCCACATTATGGCTCAAATCTTCTAAGGAGGTGTTGAGTTGCTCCCAATAGTTGTTGGGAGGAAAGTGCATTCCTTGAGGCATCTCAGGAATTTGTTGATGATGAGCTTCCTCATGCACTTCTTGAGGGCCGTGAGGAGCTTCTCTTGCTTGCTCCATCCTTTTCTTGGTGATGGGCTTGTCTTCTTCAATGGGGGTATCTCCTTCTATGATAACTCCAGCTGAGTAACATAGATGGCATATAAGGTGAGGGAAGGCTAGCCTTGCCATGGTGGAGGACTTGTCGGCTATTTTGTAGAGTTCATTGGAGATGACCTCATGAACTTCTACTTCCTCTCCAATCATGATGCTATGGATCATGATGGCCCGATCCACAGTAACTTCAGATCGGTTGCTAGTAGGAATGATAGAGCGTTGAATGAACTCCAACCATCCTCTAGCCACAGGCTTGAGATCCAGTCTTCTTAGTTGCACTGGCTTGCCTTTGGAGTCTATTCTCCACTGAGCTCCTTCCACACATATGTCCATAAGGACTTGGTCCAACCTTTGATTAAAGTTGACCCTTCTAGTGTAGGGGCGTTCATCTTCTTGCATCATGGGCAAGTGAAACGCCAACCTCACATTTTCCGGACTAAAATCTAAGTATTTCCCCCGAACCATTGTGAGATAGTTCTTTGGATTCGGGTTCATACTTTGATCATGGTTCCTAGTGATCCATGCATTGGCATAGAACTCTTGAACCATCAATATTCTGACTTGTTGCATGGGATTGGTTAGGACTTCCCAACCTCTTCTTTGGATTTCATGTCGGATTTCCGGATACTCATTCTTTTTGAGCTTGAAAGGGACCTCGGGGATCACCTTCTTCTTTGCCACAACATCATAGAAGTGGTCTTGATGGCTCTTGGAGATGAATTTTTCCATCTCCCATGACTCGGAGGTGGAAGCTTTTGTCTTCCCTTTCCCTTTTCTAGAGGATACTCCGGCCTTAGGTGCCATTGATGGTAATGGAAAAACAAAAAGCTTATGCTTTTACCACACCAAACTTAAAATATTGCTCGCCCTCGAGCAAGAAGGAAAAGAAGAGAAGAAGAAGAAGAAGAAAATATGGTAGAGAGGGAAAGAAGTAGTTTCGGCTATGGGGGAGAAGAAGGGGTTGTGTTGTGTGAAAATGAAGTAGAATGGAAGGGTATTTATAGGGAGAGGGGAGGGTGGGTGTTCGGCCATATTGGGTGGGAATGGGTGGGAAATTGAATTTGAATTTTATGAAGGTAGATGGGGTTTATGGGGAAGAGTGGGTTGATGTGAATGGTGAATGGGGTAATTGGGAAGAGGAATTGAGGTGATTGGTGATGGGTGTTGGGAAGTGTGACATGGGGAGTAGGAAAATGAGATTTAGGATTAGGAGAGTGTGATTAGGATTAAAAGGTAAGGTGGGAATATGGTAGGTGGGGATCCTGTGGGGTCCACAGATCCTGAGGTGATCCTGTGGGGTCCACAGATCCTGAGGTGAAAAGAAATACCATTCATTCACCATATAGGCATGTAAAATGCCTTCGTGCATCATTCTGGCGTTTAAACGCCCATTGGTGCACGTTCTGGGCGTTCAACGCCCATGTAATGCATGTTTCTGGCGTTGAACGCCAGTTTCATGCTTGTTGCTGGCGTTCAACGCCAGCTTGTCTCCTCTAGGCACATTCCTGGCGTTCAGCGCCAGGATGTTGCTTGTTTCTGGCGTTCAGCGCCAGAATGGTGCTCTGTTCTGGCGCTGAACGCCAGCCAGATGCATCTTACTGGCGTTGAACGCCAGTCTGCGCGACCTCCAGGGTGAAAAAATTTTTTCTTCTGTTTTTGACTCTGTTTTTAATTTTTTTTTTGATTTTTTTTCGTGACTCCTCATGATCATGTACCTAATAAAACACAAAATAACAATAAAAAAAATTAGATAAATAAAATTGGGTTGCCTCCCAACAAGCGCTTCTTTAATGTCAATAACTTGACAGTGGCTCTCATGGAGCCACAAGGTGATCAGGTCAATGTTAGTGTAGTCCCAACACCAAACTTAGAGTTTAGATATGGGGTCTTAACACCAAACTTAGAGTTTGGTTGTGGCCTCACAACACCAAACTTAGAGTTTGACTGTGTGGGCTCTTCTTGACTCTGAACTGAGAGAAGCTCTTCCTGCTTACTCTCTTTTGTCACAGAGGGATGGCCATGTGCCTTAAACACAAGGTAGTCCCCATTCAATTGAAGGACTAATTCTCCTCTGTTGACATCTATCACAGCTCCTGCTGTGGCTAGGAAAGGTCTTCCTAGGATGATGCATTCATCATCTTCCTTCCTAGTGTCTAGGATTATGAAATCAGCAGGGATGTAAAGGCCTTCAACCTTTACTAGCACGTCCTCTACTATTCCATAAGCTTGTCTCATTGATTTATCTGCCAATTGCAATGAGAACAAGGCAGGTTGTACCTCAATGATCCCTAGCTTCTCCATTACAGAGAGTGGCATAAGATTTATCCCTGACCCTAGATCACATAGAGCTTTTTCAAAGCTCATGGTGCCAATGGTGCAAGGTATTAAGAACTTGCCAGGATGTTGTTTCTTTTGAGGTAGAGTTTTTTGAATCCAAGTATCCAGTTCACTAATGAGCAAGGGAGGTTCACTT